>NW_013952526.1:500621-512671 GCF_001266775.1 Austrofundulus limnaeus | reverse complement strand
TGCTGTAGTTAGAAATGCATTTGTATGATACAAAAAAGGCATTCAAACTCATTCTAGATAGAACTACTATGACTACTTTACAGTATTTACAAAGCACTTTATAACAACTACAGCTGCAACAAAGTGATGTACATGCAACATCAGAGAACATTTAAACAGATAAAGAAATAAAAGAACAGTTAAAACAAATACATAAAAAAACAATAAAATATCAGTAAAATAAACAGAACCTAGTCATTGGCTGTGTCAAAGCCCAGGAAATAAAAATGTGTTTTTGAAAGAGTTTTAAAAGTGGACAGTAAATGAATTCATCTTACAGGAAGTGGGAGATCGTTCAGTAAAACTGAAGGAACACAATATGCTCTGTCCCCTCTGAGTCACCGTTTGGACATCAGCATCCCCAAAAGCAGCTGATCAACTGACCTGAGACACCCAGCAGGAGAGTATGAAGCAGCTCAGAGAGGCAGGATGAGGTAGGACTATTTAAACTTTTAAACACAAATAAAATGATCTAATAGTAAGTCTAACTTTGGACTTTTACCCATATCATATCAGTCATACAGCAGACAGATTGTTACAGGTAAAGGATTTGTTGCACAGCTGCTGTTCTCAGGCTTTGTACAGAGCCTGGTGTTCTATTTTGTTTTATTACAAGGTTGGTCCTTTTACTATAGTAAAAAAAACGACTTATTTTCAGCTAAAATAAAGAATAGTATTTTGCAGAAAGTTATATCAACATTGCCTATGTTTTGTGTGCAAATACAGGGAATGAAAAAGACTTATGAGCAGAATCTAGCTGCTGATAGACTAGTCCTCTCACACAAACACATTCACTACTCCTCTATCGGTATCTTGATAGTGTCGCATGTGCCTCTACTGAAAAAAAATAAAATAAAATTCAATGTCTATTTTGTGCTACAAGCACCTTTCATCTCCTCCTTAGACTGTTGCTGCATAATCTCACCATAGTGTGTATTGTGAGAGCGTCTCAGAAGCTTAACAAGGTTTGTAGTGCTGCCACAGGTTTTCCCACACACAGTGCAAGCAGCACTGACAGACAACTAAAATAGTTCTGAACGAATAAGCTCGTCATCCAAAATCAACGCCAACACTGCTTCCAGAGCCTCACACATTTCTAGTTTGCATCATCTCATCCGCACTCCCAGGAAATCTTAAGCTGCTGTTTGGTTCGAGCTGCTGCGAGACACGCAGGAGGCATACAATGTGTTCGCCTGCACCTGTGGATCGCTGCTCACAGTTTGATGTAAACTTTGTTTTTATTAGTTGAATATTACTTCTAGTATAATACTTAGGTTGGTACAGCTACACTTGTTAATGCTGTTGTCTGGGTCATGATAACTTGTGTTTGAATAAAAAAAACTATTGTTTCTTAAAGATGTTTCACCTCTCATTTGAAAGGTTTCTTCTCATCATCACCTAAACATAGAGGTAGTTTATCTGTCATCAATGCATTTTCCCATGCAATGATGAAATTTGTACTCTGCATTTGACCTATCACACATGAGAAAAACCCAAATGGATCAGCAGGCAGCAATGTAAGCGCCCGTGGAGCAGTTGGGGATTAGATATCTTGCTCAAGGAAACCACGACATGTGGTCATGGTGGAGAGCTGAATCTGTGGCTTTCTGGTCCCAAGTCGGCTGCTCTACCACTACATCACAGCCGCATCTATGAGTTATAACAAGAAAAAAAAATTACAAAAGGGTCATTAGAGTCTTATGAGTCACTAAACAGGGTATTGCTTCTGTCATTAGATTTATTGTTAGAACGAACTTGTTTACTGACTTGGACAAGAACATATTGAGTATGAACTTCTCTGGGGTAACACAATGTCTGATCCATTTAATGTTGGTAATGGAGTAAGGCAGGGAAGTTTACTGTCCCCTTACCTTTTTAACATCTACATGGATGAACTATCAAAATGCCTGAATTGTTGTAAAACAGGCTGTGTAGTTGGTGACCGCATAATCAATCACATCATGTATGCAGATGATTTGGTAATCTTTCGCCCATATAGTGCTAGCCTTCAACAATTACTAAGGGTCTGTTCCCAATATGGGTATGACTTTGACATCAAGTATAACACTAAGAAAAGCAATGTTATGATTGTTAGAAGTACAGCAGATAAGCATCTAACCCCTGACTTCTCTTTATCTGGCATTGTCCTCAATATATGTAATGAAATTAAATATTTGGGACACTATATAACTGATGACCTGTCTGATGATCGTGACATCTGTAGGCAGTATTGTATGATGTATGCACAGGCTAATATTCTGATCAGAAAGTTTGGTATGTGTTCATCCTCTGTGAAGATAGCTCTCTTCAAAGTTTTTTGCACTTCACTTTACATGGCCCATCTGTGGCGAAGATACAAAAAAAGTAGCCTGCAGAAACGTTATGTGGCATACAATGATGGCATGAGGCTACTACTCAGAGTGCCTAGATGCAGCAGTGCTAGCCATATGTTTGTACATAATGCTGTCCCCACATGTGCAGCTGTGCCCAGGAATCTCATGTATAAATGCATGTGTAGATTATCTGTGCCATGCAATTATGTAATTGCAATTTTAGTAAATCCTGTTTTTAGTACAGTGAGATTTCTCTCAAGATTGTGGAAACATTGGCGTCATCATTTATTTCTGACTTAGTGAATATGACATGTTTATTTTTACTTTTTTCTCTTTTTTGGTTTTTACCTTTTTTTTACAATGGACCTTTTCGTGTCTGGAATAAAGATTGATTGATTGATTGATTGATCAGCTTCATGTTGTTTTTGTCCCTTTCGACATAGATATCGTCCTGCAGTCCTCCCTCAAACCACCTGTCTTTTTGTCTTAAATGTGCATGCTCTCGTTTTCAAAGGGAAAGTCCTTTATCCTTTGTAAGGCTACTGTAAATCCAGTTGTTTACCCCATATGAAGGTCTGATCACTTTGCGTTGCATTGCACTGTGCTTTACTCAGATTGTGTTGGTGTGTTTTATATAAACTAGGATGTTGTGTTTGGAGGTCTTGGAAGTCTTTGAAATATTAGACTATTCTGAAACGTAGAATGGCATTTTTGCAGACAGTACAAGGTTCTCTCTGATACCTCAGACTTGTTTCCAGAATTTCTTTCTTCCACACATACCCAGTTGGAATATTCCAAGGCTTAAATAATTTTTAAGCTAGCTTCCTTAGACACAGTACTAAACTGGTTTGTTCAGGCTCCTGTTCCTTCAATTTTGAAATCTACAGGAGGAAATATTTATTCATGTACTGTATGTACTGTATGTATGTATGTATGTATGTATGTATGTATTTATTTATTTATTTATTTATTTATTTATTTATTTATTTATTTATGTTGTTGTTGTTGTTGTTAATAAAATGTGGTTTAGATGGTTTAAGGGAAGTTTAAAAAAAAACGTTTCCATTAAATTGGTTATTCTTTGCAATATCCAGTAAGGCAGATGCAGGTTATTATATGATGAGAAATTGCATGTGCATTGCAGGATTTGTTGTTAAACACAAAAATCATCATAATCAAGGGACGCTGGTGTGCTTATTCAGCCCCTGATTCCTAATGTTTTAGGTTATAATAACTTTTTAAGGACTGTTATTTCCAGTATAGACCTGTTCAATGCTTTCAAACCACCAGGGGAACACTGTAAATGTGAACCATTTCACTAGTCCACATAGCCATGACACTTATGCAGAGGTGGCCATAACAAAGGATATTTACTTGAGCTCTGTTCTGACTGTACTTCTACAGACAGCACATGAGGAGTGAATGCTCTTACAATAATATTCTATATTTGACATATTTTCTAGTAAGCCAAGCCTGTGTCAAAAAGATAAAGGTAAAAACAGCTCAAAAGAATGATATTTGTGCCCTAAATGTTTTCACATTGGACTATTTTTGTCTTTGTAAGTTTTGTGATCAGAATGCCTTTTAAAATTTGTGTTAAATATTATTGAAGTGAATTGTGGTTTTATTGTAGAGTAGACATGCTTAATGCTACATTCACACCGAACGTGTTTTGAGCAGCACAAAAGCGCCCAAAGCCTCCAGTTGGATGCACCATGTTCAGACTGGGACAGAGATTAGACGTGCGTATGAAGAGGGAGGAGCGTCTTGGCTTTTTTCCGGTCTGTCTTTGGCGGATGAAATAAAGATAAAATAAACAAAATGGCTTTGCTTTATTTACTAAAGAGCAAGCGAACATTGCACACACCAGATAATTAAGTCACCAGATGATTTAGAGGTGGTTTGTTCGGTTAGTTTCACCACTCCAGGAGCTGCGAGCTGACAAACTTTTTTTTTGTCYCGAGCTCAGCGAGCTGCTGACCCACATCCGTGCTGATATATCCTGCCAGAACACCAACAACAGACGGTTGATTTCAGCTAAATATCTCCTGTCCGTCTGTTTTGGTTCAGTAGGCAACATTCAGGAAACTGTCACGTGGAAAAAATGAGTCTCTGATTGGTTTTCAAGACACGTCGAGCAGGGGAAGTTCAGATTTTTGAACTCGGGCATCGACTGCTTTCGCCGCACCGCATGAGCGGAAAATGCTCTGCCGCACCTTCCGCATTACTTGCGCGCCGCACTAAATGGACCTGACGCGCGGCAAGACCACTAGAGGTGAGCCCACCATAGACTTTGCATGTAAACTGGCTGCTCATGCAGCTCAAAATGCGTTCGGTGTGAATCCACCTCAAGTTAGGCTAAGTCACGCTAATCATTTAAGCCGTGTTCCCACCAAATGCGTTTTGAGCAGCAAAACTGCTCCCACCACCTCCAGTTGGATGCACTATGTTCAGACTGGGACAGCCTAGAGGCGCATCTGAAGAGGGAGGAGTGTCTTGTTTTTTTTTTTTTTTTTTTTTTCCAGTCTGATTTTTTTTTTGTCCGAGCTCAGCAAGTTGCATCGGTGCTGGTATCTCCAGCCAGAACACCAACTGCAGACAGTAGATTTCAGCCTAAATAAATAAATAAATAAATAAATAAGTGCTCCTGTCTGTGTTGTCAGTTCAGGAAACCGTCACATGGAAAACCTATTCTCTCCCAATTGGTTGCTGCTGCGCATTGAGCAGCCAAAGTTCAATTTGTTGAACTCGAGCAGCGGCTGCACTGGACGTGTCGCATGCACAGAAAATGCTCTGCTGCATCCTGCCGCTACCTTGCGTACTGCTCTAAACTGGCAAAATGTGCCACAATCTCACTGCACTGCTCTTAGATGGGCGTCCACCATAGACTTTGCATGTAAACTGGCTGCTTTGGCTGCTCAAAACGCATTTGGTGTGAACCCGGCTTTAGGTGTGGAGTGTTTATGTGAAAGTGATGTGTATTGGTTAATTAATTTTTTTTTCTGTATATTGCAGTTTACAAAAGTTATAAGAAGCCTTTAGTAAAAGCAAGAAAGCAAACCCTGTGTGGGGACTTATTTTATTTTATTCACTGACTGTGTAGCTTCACTCAGGCATGTGGTATGAGGACAGTACAAAGGCCCCCCCAACCCTCCAGCTGCTCCTTAGAACTCTAACTCTCTAAACTAATATTCAGTTCTGCTTTCTACTGTAGTGGCAAAAAATTAAAAAAAAATTAAAAAATGTATAAAGTATTAACAGAATATAATACTAAAGTAGGAAAAAATACTAATTTTCAAATAAAAAAGAGTTTAATGGCCCGTCTGTTTTGTGCTACACATGTTTAAAGCAGAGCATGTCATACCAAACAACAGCAAAATAGCTTCTACTTGAGCAATGCAAATGCAGTTTTAGTAATGTGGGGCATAGAAGAGGGTTCGATTTGTTTTAGCAATCAACATACTTTTATGTAATCACATCTCATTATGTCACTCGAGAGTCCTAATTTAAGAAAGAGCCTACTCTGAAGCAGGGGATAAAAAAGTCCTGATAAACACAGGTATGAGGCCTATGAATGGTCACAGCGTAGCCAGTGGAAAACACACTAAAAAGGCAAACTACCTCTAATGGTTACAAGGACTGTGAAGTGGTCCTCTGTGGTCTGAAAGCACCTAATCATGATGAAGAACATGTAGATGGGGGATCAGTGAAAGGCCCTTATCCTTCACATTTTCAGAGTAAAATAAAAAAAAGTATTTTGTATATATTTACAATTTTAAAAGTTTGTTGTGCATAAAACATGTTTAATCATTGTAAAATTGTATATTCTTAACACTTTCTATCATTTGACAGAATTTAAAACCAACAACTACAAAGCTTCTGGCTACCACTGAACACATGTGACCCATCTTTGTATTTACCAAACAGCTGTACTTTCACTCAACATTGTGCTGTCTTCGCACTGAGCAGGAAATAAAAATAAAAAAAGACTTTCATTTATTATTTACAGCAGACATGCCCATACATTTTGTTTGCCTTATTAACCCAAATTAGATTTTTTTCAAGCAAACAGCACAGCTGTGGTGTTTAACTCTGTAATAAAATCACTGAAAGCAAACCAATTGTTCTTTCTTTGATTCGTTCATTTCCCACACATTTTATCTTAAAGTTTTRCCTTTTAGATACTCTGATTAGACTTTACAGTTTCTGAATGCTTACTGTCAGTATTTCCTCAAAAATAAAAATAAAACAACAACAACAGTATTTCATGATTATGTAGTAACTGAACATATGCTACAGTTTGAGACCTCTGACGCAAAAGCAGTTAATTCCAAGTTAGCAAAACAATACCTCATTTATATTTTACAAGTCTTTCAAATTTCTCCAAGCCACTTGAATGTCTCTGAAAATTATCATCAGGATTAAGAAAGACCCGGTGCCACTTTGTGTTTTTTAGTTGTCTTTGGGGTTTGTGATTCATTTAGGATGTTTTATTTTCTGTGTTTTAGACATCTTGCTTTGAGTTCCATTACTCATGTTCAGTTAGTTACTCTGTGTATTCTCTCATTCAGTCAGTTTTGCTCCGTCAGTCAATCCTGCAAAAGCATGTTCACCTGTTCCCAGTCTTCAATAAGCCCAGGTGTCTCTACCTTCTCATCARTCCTGGTCTATATTTGATGTCTGATCTCACTCATTCCTCCGCAGAGCATAATTTGTGTTCTCACACCAAGGACAGTTATGCTTTGTAAGGCCGCTATACTCCCTCAGAACAGCCAAAATTCAGCCCTCACTGTCGCAGTTGCATGACAAAAACTGTGTCATTTTGTTCTCAGCCTCAAGTCTTTCATCCCTGCTTGTCACAACCTGCCAGGAGAACACTTCTCTCCGTGCGATTGGTCAAAAGTTTTTGGATTTGTTTATGCTGAAAAGCCCAGACGATGCATTCTGCTTTAACAACTTGCTTATAGAATCCGACAGTTGTACCTGGAAGAAGACAATTATAAAGATAGTCAAAAGGCCAAGGAATTATGGATGGAGAACACAGGTATCATGCATAGAGGACTCTGTCTCACAAAAACTGTGGAGCTTTAACCAGGACAGATTTGAGTTTGGCACAATGCGTCTCAGCAACACCTTCTCACTCCTTACTCTTCATATACAGTATGTACACAGTATATCTGGAAAACAAACAAGCAGGTTTTAACCACCCGCCGCTCCGCCGTCCGCACTTCTTACATTCTCAACTAATGATTATGGCAGCGTGATGGCTCAGTGGTTAACACTGACGCCTCACAGCAATAAGGTCCTGAGGAGCTGATCCCAAAAGGCAGTTCTGGGCCCAACCAGTCACTTTTGCTCCCCTGCCTGGCTGCCTCAGGACACTACAGGATTTCTCAAACATGCATGAATGAGTCAAAGCAAGACTCTGGGCATGTTTCTGATGAAAGGATAACATTATAATGTGATACAAAGCTCAAAAAAGTTGATTTTACATGATATTGCCACTTTAAATTAGTCATCAGTGTTAAGTTTTGTATTAAGCAAAGAGTACCCAGGTAAAGGCAAAAACCAAGAATGAAACAGAGACTGAATAAATTTAAAGTGTTTATTATTTACAGTGTAGGTGTCCGGGAAAAGACCTGAAAGGGAAAGTGAGAGATGGTGAGTATCTTGTATATTTCATTGGGGATAATTCTACTTAAATACAGTAACAGAGTATTTGTACTTAGTTACTTTACAACTCTGGGTTTGTCCTACAGGTGGCGTCGAGGAGGATGGCTTGGAGGAGGAGGCACAACTATCCAGGAGGTAAGTTCCAGAAGGTTCCAGTTAATGTTTGGTATGTGTGTATCCAGGTCTGAGAGAGTGGCAGGGCAGAGGCAGAGTCCTTCAGGTCATGAGTCCTGGAGGGGTAGACCAACACTGGTTCCAGCACAGGAGGATCCTTAMGGTTCCAGAATGGGTAAGTTTAACACAGCCCAGGAGGATTCCTTGGGAACATAGTCACAATAAGCAAGAGGAAACTTAGAGTTCAAAGGTGGCCTGCCTTATGCAGTACCAACGGTGACTGAATAATCCGGCGAGGAAGGGATCACTCCCCAGGGCTTAAGTATCCTCCAGGCTCACCAACCCAATCCAGGACAGGTGGTGATGAGGAAGAGCCACCCACGCGACTCAGACTCTGGAAGGTAGGTAATACACACACAAACTACAGCAAAATACCAACTCAAACAATCAAAAAAGCATGAACCTTTCAGGAAATGTGTATTGAACTACAGAGAACAGCTGTTTAAAGTTTGAAACATTTCAGAGCTGGAACAGTCAAACGGGTCATCCCARAAAACTCTGCTATCTGTCTATTAGCAACTGTTAGCAATGTCTGAAGATAGCATCGGCTACACTTGATCGAAGCTCTGTGGCCAGAGCTAGGAGTYACACGTCACCTAAAATTGCTAAAATAAATCAGGAACCCCACACACACACTTCAGGAGAAAATTATTTTTACAATTTTTTTAAATATTTGAATTATAATTTGTGGTTTTATTGAACAGTTCAGTTGTTAAATTATTTATTATTAACGTGTTTATTTATCAGTAATTCATCTGTTTGTAGCAGTCTGAAAATATGGAGAATRTCACACAATAAAAACAGACTCGACTTTAACCAGACAAATAAATGTGTGTGCATTAAACTTTAGTTTGTGCTTATTTTAACTTCAGCTGCAGTCTTTAATTAAACAGCTTTCACATTCACTTATACAACATTAAAGCTTCATTAAATATAGACTGGAGGATTTTAGTTCCTGCAAGATGTTGCATTTAAAAGGTAAGCCTATAGGTGCATTTTTATGCATTTCTGCTGATTTTCTAACACACTGCAGCAGAATTAGATTCAGAAACAGTTCAGTCCTCAGGGAAGYGTTTGCACGTTGATGTACGTGAGGATGACGTCAGGAGAAAATTCTTAAAATTTCACTCTCAACAGATCTGTAAAAGGAACCAAATTATTAAAAACGTAGGCTACAAATGCATCAACTGTACACAGATTGTAGTTTACATTTTATATGYGTTTCAGAATATGAATGGGCTGCTCCTCCCCATCTCCAGGTCATCAGTTTCCAGCATTTAGGAAGCTCTATAGCATTGAATGAGAGCTCGCTGCAAGACAAAAAATGACAAGAAGTGGGTACCCACAGCATTAGACTCCAAGAAAGCCTGACTAAGTGTCCATACATGACAATTAGGGAGTTATAACGTGTTGATCTAAGGGCTTATGAAATGTGTGCCTGAAAACAAACAACAAACAACTACATGACCACGTCTCTACTCTTTGGCTTTGGATGCAGTATGTGGAGGTCTTTAGTCTCTTCCTCAAGACTTCTTGTACCTCTCCGTAATTCCACAATTCTATTGCTCAGTTTTGAAATACGTATTTTTACTAACGCTATTATAAGTAATTTAGAGCAAGCTCATTTGAAAAGAAGTTGTTGAACAAATATTTCTAATACATTTTTCATGTACTGTTAGAAGAAGGCCAAGTCCTGATCGCTTTAATTCTTTAAGTGATCATTGTGATGTGATTCAAAAAAATGTGCAAAAAAGAATTCAAGYAGGTATTTGTAACTCTTGAAACATTTATTCATCTTTAACAGATTAAAACAAAATACAAAACTATTTTTCCTCCATGTAATGTTTTTCTTCCCGCACAATTTTCTAGCTATCCTCTCTTTGGCTGTCTTTGCATCATCAAAAGACAGGTGTTCATCTTCCCTTTTTAGCCTGTATAAGTGAGATGCTTGTGAATACCGGTTTTATTTTCTCTTGACTTACTTGTTTGGCCTACTTTTCCTTTAAAGCTTCCGATGCTCTTTGAAGTGATTATCATTATGAGAAATGGCTCTGTAACTGATCCCTTCACAAATGTTCCTGAAATGAGACTCCTGCTTGGCCTTCCATGCATTGCACTGCTTCATTACGCCAAGTGCTCCTCAGTGTGAATTCTCCATGCAGCAGTGACTACCAGGATCAGAAAGACTTTCTTTAACACCATTTTATTTTTATTAAATGCTGCATTCAATAAGTACATTTCATTATTCAATAATATAATTGTAAATGATTTTTAAATCAAACTATTTCTACCTGTAATGCTTTCATATTGTGTCACAATAACACTGAAATCTGTGAAACAAGAATATCATGAATGTGAGATGACAGTAACCACTTATCTATTATTTACATTTCTTGGATATAAAAAAAATTGCTACCTAAATGTAATTAAGTAAACAGAGATATAATTTACTTATATAAAAAAAGCAAAGATGTCAAAATATTAATTTTGTGTTCTTAAGATGTTTTAGGTTGGCAGTTTTTTTTATTTTATTTCAAGGTACAGTACAGTATGTGTGTACAGTGAGGACAAACAAACAAATGAAAAGAAAACAGAATAATTTCCAAAACTTGTTTAAGAATTATTAATTTATTTTGTGACATTAGGCAACTTTGGTTGTTGTGGTATTTAGCAAAGCTCTTGGCTGAGTTATCAACAATTTAGCCCTCAGAAAAGAAATGCGGCTCTTGCTGAAATGTAGCATCTATCCTGATTTTACCTCTGCACAGCATCATGAACCATGTCCTTTCCAATTATTCCCCGCTTCCCCTCTAAAGAGTTCATACAGTACAATCTATATCATCTTACTTCCTCTACACTCAACAAAGACATACTGGGATAAACAAACATCTTCAATGAGGTCAGATCATCAGCCAAATGTTCACATTTCTACTGATTTAACTTGAAAGTTTGGCAACAACAGCACATTTCAGTTTGMTCTTATGTTTCTGTTAACTTTCAAAATTCACTGTCTAATTTGAATATATGTGCTGTAGTAATAAAAACAAAATTGTTCTAAAACTTTTCTCAATACAGTTGTCTTTTAACAAGCCTGATTTGATTTCTAATAAAACAGCATTGTATGAAGTGAATTCTAATAATAATGATGGACTTTTTAATTTATCTAGTATCCATACTAGCTTTATAATTCTGCTTGTTTATTTCATTCATGAATTATATAACTGTTTGTTCAGGTAGATAAAAATGAACAACTGTATGTGAAGATTAACTATGTCATTTTGGGTGACATATCAATATGATAAACCATTTATTAATTTAGTCAAACATCAGTTATAACATTGTTTAACCCTTCATATCAAATAAAATGAACTGCTGTAAGAATTTACAMGTTTTATAAGCTTAGTGCAGACTGCAATATGCAACATAAATCTAATAAACTTAGACAGATAAGTTTGAAGTATATAAAATGTTCAGTAACAACTACACTTTTTTCACTGTTTTCCCTCATGCTGTGACAAAGTTGGTGCTGACAGTAATAGGACTGCAGGGACATCAGACAAACAAGTCTTCTGCTGACACAGTTCCTTCTTTCTAGTTTCATTTTGTACATTTTTGTCTTTCATCTACTTTTTTTCTTTTTTTTCTGACAGTGGTGACATTCGAACATTGATCGCAGAGTCATTTCATGCTGCACCCCTGTAGGTAGGTCAGTAACAGCAGTCATACTGAGAGAGCCAGTCTGATTATTCTAACTCCCATACTTTTGTGTCTCTCATACCAAATGCATTTGTGAATTCAAAAGGACAAAAACAAAACAAAACAAAACAAAAC
>NW_013952526.1:496317-498600 GCF_001266775.1 Austrofundulus limnaeus | reverse complement strand
ATTTATTGGGGGGGCAGGTTGTGTTGAAGCACCCTTTAATCTAGATGACACCTTCACTACAATGTTAAAAAAAAAAATCATAAACAGGACTAAACTTTGCAAGTTGCTGGTGATGTCTCAAAGCATGTGGGCTTATTACATAAGAAAGAGCACATAGGGGCATCTTACAGACAGTGGACCACATTTGTCTTGTGAAAGGTCTGTGAAAAACAATTTAATAATTATGCTTGCCAATCTAAAAGATCTGCTTTCATTTTAAAGTAGCTTTCGTGGTGCTTTTATTTTGAAGGTGAGTGGATGTCCACATCTGCAGCTTCAAGTGTCTTTGTGTTAGTAGCAATTTAGTCCCTACACTGGTAGCAGACTCTGGGAGGTTCAGAAGTTACCTTCATGTGAGACAGTAAAAGACAAGAAAAATAAAAAAAGAAGAAAGTGACACAGAATGTTTTAACAAGACAGAACTTCTAAGTATTTATTTACTGAAGTCAGCGAGAAGGCAGTGTGCTCAGTTTGTGCAGAACATAGTATTATCAATTAAATCATCACCAACAAACATAATGCAAAGAAATACATGGCAGACATGTTGATCAGAAGCTCTTTACTACCCCAACTTTTGACCATAAGTCAGACCTTTTACCAAGATAGAGGCTACACATCCTGGGATGGAGTAGGTAATCCTAGCATTACAAAATTGTAATAAACACCAAATAAATAAAAAATAGTAAGCTTTTTTATTTTTTATTATTTTTTGAGGAGGAGTTTATCAAAGTGTTTGGAGGACTCTGCTGCAATATTATAATCTGTGAAAAAAAGGAGAGTACTTCCCACACGCAAGATAGCTGTAAACCACAACACAAGTGTGCACCATAACTTAAGTGCACTCTTTCAAACCCAACATTTTTCCCCCCACTGGAGTAAAAAAAAAAAATGTTGTTAATTTGATGCTGCCTATAAAAATGCTGGTTAAAAAAAGAACATCAAGCATTTGTTTTAATATATAAAGTTTGAACTCTAAGTATGACTGGTTAAATCTGTTACTGCCCAGTAAAAATGTAGATCATCTGCAGCTTTGAAACAGGACTGCTAATTCTGGCCTCATTCCTATGTTCACATCATGATTGTGACAGGATCATTGAAACAACCTAGCCCATATATGATGCTTGTGGTAGTGTGGTGCTGCCATGTCATTTTCTAGCACATAGATTCATCCTGGCTGGACCCATCCAAATAGAGAATGGACAAATGGAGTGTGGTGAGGGCAAAGAAGCGTGTTTAAGGGACAGAAAAGTATAAGCAAGATTCTTTCTTGGATGTTTTGTGAAGATGTTAAAGGGGGCTAGTGCCTTTTCTAAGCTTTACAAACTTCTCCCGAAATATCCAGTCAACCATATATCATTCATAATTCCACTAGAAGGATTGCTAGTCACACAGTATGTTTTCCAGGTACACTTTCCTGGAGCAGAAGAGATGTCCCAGCCTGTCACAGTCGCTAACTCAAATCCAACAGAGGGTGACTGGAGCAGAGCTGTAAGTATTATTACTTAAGGCAAGCCGAGATATTTGCAATCCACTAGTGGGTGGCATCTCAGATAGTCAAGCTGCTATTAGAGCTCTCCAAGGGCCACTGTGTCATTACTGACTTGGGCGTGTGCTGAAGCAGTCAACCAACTGGGGAGGGACAACAGTGTTACTGTTAAATGGATACCAGGACACGGTATGGTTGGTATTGAGAGAGCTGACTACCTTGCAAAAACGGGCAGGCCTACTTTAAAGGACTAGAGTGTGTTGTAGGTATTTCAACAACAGTCTGTAGGACTGCCCTACAGACCTGGATTAGATGTCAACACTCAATCTGCTGGAGGGAGATGACAAACTGTAGACAGGCACATGAACTAATAAATGACCCAAAACTTAAGTTTGGGAAAACTTTCATCACCCTGACGAGGAAAACTTTAAGAACACTGGTTGGAATCCTAACTAGACACAACCTGCTTAACCATCACACAATGGTGATGGGACTCCAAGACAATGGTCTGTGTGATTCCTGTGGCATTGAATCAGAGACCACCTTGCACTACTGAGGTCACTGCCTGGCTCTGAGCATTCAAAGTAAAGCAGTTCTTGGGGAGCCCTTTATGGATCCTGAGAAGCKCAGAACACTGAGTGTTTCTAAGCTTGTGTCCTTCATCCAAGAAATGCAAAGGTTTGATTAAAGCTATGTGTCATTTTAGGGAGAGCACTTACGAGACCCTTCTTTACCCATCCCCACTCACCATAACCATA
>NW_013952526.1:492207-495543 GCF_001266775.1 Austrofundulus limnaeus | reverse complement strand
TCCCAGGTATGACTTCCTGGAATTAAAAAAGAAAGAAAATGTTAAAACCTACGACTACTTGAAAAACAGGACAGCTTTCAGATGTAACATATTTTTGTCATCAGGCTCCATCCCTGGTTTAAATGAAAGCTTTTAGCAAAATCTTGACAAGAGGGTGATTCATCTTTGTTTTTTTTTTTTTCCATAACTTCTTTGGTTTCAGATTTATTTCACAAATTCAAACTGAACAACTTGTTCTAAATGAGAATGCAAAACACGATGGTAAACCATTTGCTGAGGTTTGCCGCCATCATGTTTAAAAATAAAAATAAAAAAATTAGGAGAAAAAAAGTTTTGTGAATATCAGGGGAATTATACCAACAGCCCAGTAAGATTTCATCACGTTCAAACTTTCTAATGAAGGTGTTACAGTTTGCCAAGATTTCGAGGTGGTGCCCTCAGGCCTTCTGGGACTGAACAGATCTGAGAGCAGCTACACGAGGAACAACAGAGCGATACCTGGAAGTCAGAGTGAGGAAAAAGTAGGCARAAACAGATGCTGTAAGAGACTGCAGCCAAAGTAATGAGCATTAGAAAAGCAGAGCAAAGATGAAAAGACTTGTTTMCATGTTTTATTCATACAGTTTGTTTTTAGCCTGTTGGCTGCCATTAACTGCTGTGTATACACATCAGATTTATAAGAAGTAACACTTTTTTTGACACAGAAAAGTTTTGTCGAGTAGCACTTTGTAGGACAAATTGTTTGATTCCTAGTTTGATTTCATGTCATTAGATTAAACAGCTAATTTGATGTTTTATGTGTTTCCAATGAGTCTTAAAAAAACTAAGTTCATTCTATAAATCAGTAAAACAGAAACTTAAAGATAAATATTGAGTAGCAGCAGCTGACAGCTTCGTCCTGTATTGGGATCTAGCAGAATATTCTTGCCAAGCCTTTGATGAACTCAAAACAAACCAAATCAATAAATAAATGAGTCTTATAAAAATATACTAGAATATTAATTTGTAAATAAGATTAATAACTAATTGAATAACTACAACCATAGCCACACCGTTGACATCTTTATCATGAAGAAGTCGGAAGTTATGAATTATAGAAGATTAACCTGACAGATTGTTTGTCTCACAAAACCATACAGATAAAACATAGGCTGCTTGTTAAAGATAATAATTTAAATGCTTGTCAGGAGACAAAAACAGATGAAAATCTGTCACAATGCTAAGTTTTGGTTTCTCTACAACCCACATATTATCTGAATTTATCACAGTAGCTTACAGGCTGCATGCACAGTAGTGACTAGGATGGTGATGGCTTCACTAACAGGATTTAGCTGTGATTGTGATCAACTGAATTGAAATGGGTATCATCCATCCATCCATCCATCCATCCATCCATCCATCCATCCATCCATCCATCCATCATTGGACAAAAGTTAGGGACATGCTTGGCAGCTCACCTGTCAATCACAGTGGGGTGATTGGTCATTTGCTTGAATCAGTTACTTGTTGTTGACAGATGATTCAGTGCTCCTGAAATGAAGGGGGACTCAGAAATTGTCAAGCAGTGTCCAAAATTTTCTGGAAAACCTATGCAGTAATCAGCTAATATAGTCATCAGGAAATGTTCAGATATACAAACAATTTAGGTAGAAAAATCAAAAAGGAAAAAAAAAAAGGGTCCTCTGAACCCATCCAGAGGACATTTTTTTATTGTCTCTAGTGGTTTACTTGTATTTCATGTTTTTTCTTAATCTAAATTCAAAAATGAAGTAAGACCATGAGTGAAAACTGTCTGCAGTACAGCCCTTAAATAGTCATTATATACAGTGTTTTCACATTGGACAACAGGAAACAATTCTTAGTAAGTAACCAGGGCAACTGTTCGTGGGCCAATTTTGGCCCGCAGGCCCCACTTTGAGCAACACTTCCCTGGCCATTTATTTATTTAACATTAATAAACAAAATCTAAAGTTTGCCTCATGATGGTGAACATTTTACAGCACTGTTTGTAATTGGAAACTTAGATACTCTGGCTTCAAAAGGTCCATGAGTCAAAAACACAAAAGGTTCTTATGCAGTACCTAATTTAAATCAGGGTTTAAAAGAAAAAGAAATAGGATGTTGCCTTCTTTCTTTCTTTTCTTTTTAATTGTGGGGCAGCATATGCAGCAGTGGATATGGAAACTGGCTGGGTGGTCAATAAAATAGTCAAGATGGAGTTATCTGTTTAAAATCAGAAATATTATAAAAAAAAATAAAAAAATAAAAAACACTACATGAAGTCTTCTGTAGACTACCCAAAACTTCATGTCAGTTTTGTCAACACCTATGATGATTCAAACATTCATTGTTAAGGTACATTGAAAAATGAGGTTCTCCCTTTTTTCCCAACCGTCTTACAACTACAAAATAAAAATTCAATATAGTCCTGTCATTTCACCTCTTGTTTTAGCTATGTACATTATTTGCAGTTTTTGTGCTGCCTCAAGAAAGGCAGTCTACCTGGAGAAYCTTATTTCTTTATGATTCAAGATGTGGTTGTCACAGGGCATAGAAATGTAGACACTTCCCAGGAGGTAGTTGGATCAAGAGAAATTGATTGAACCAGAAGTAGAGTGCCCCAAAAATCATAGAAATAAAACCATGATGCAAAACTGGAACATGCCATATGGGCTGCCATGGGAGCAGCTCTGCCAACAAGGAGCTGGCACTGTGTGAACGTTTAAATATTGTCAGAGATAATGAACTGATGAAACACATGTGCAGGATAATGAGAAAATGAATCCAGGTGAAAAAAATAAAAAAAAAATAAAATAAAAGCTAAGTTAAGAAAATATTAGCTGGACAATAAATTGTAGTTCTGCAAAGACAGAGTGGAAACCAAAGAGAATAAAAACAATGAACAAAGAAAACCTTCAGTAACAATCTCAACAGTAAAACATCAAAACAAAAATGACTTTTACAGATGGTTCAAAAACCAATAAATGATCAATAGTGTGGCATTAAAAGAAATGAAAAATCTTCATGCTGTAGATTTATTATGTTGTATTTAAAAACAAATGAGTAAATAATACACAGCAGGTGCATGATGGCAACCAAGGTTTTAGTTTCATTGACAGATATGTACAACAAAACAGACCAATTACTTTTCTTACTGTAACAGAAATATCAAGATTGAAAATCAATCATTAAGGTGATTAAAAATCTACTGAAAGGGAATCCATTTGATTTTCACTTGGAAAAATGTGAGATTATATATATATTCTGGCATTGTTTGTAGGCCAAGCAAAGAACTTGTCATTAAATCAAAGACTTCAGTTCTAAATGCTGCTCTCT
>NW_013952526.1:487069-492197 GCF_001266775.1 Austrofundulus limnaeus | reverse complement strand
TATATATACACAAAAACAATATTTAGTTGAAGCAAAAATTCATCACAAACCCAAGTTCAAAAGCTAGGCAATTTTTTTTCTCATCCATAAAATTGCATTTGAACTTAGGTTCAAAATAAATTTGAAATCAGTTGAGGAGAAGTTGGAGCAAAGAAGCTACAATTTACAATATTTTCTAAACAGCAGTTTGTTCCTGCAGCAAGTTCCTATCCTGTCATTTGCCTAACTTTGCCTTCTTTTTGACATAACCGATTAGCTAATACATAATGCATTAGTTGCAATTGTTCAAGTTCTCTTAAATGATAAATAAAATATTAAAGTTTTATCATCCAGGGCTAACTTCAGATTCTTCAACTTCACCTCAAATCAACAGCTAGTTGGTTGAAATCTGGACACTGTGAGAGCGGTGCTCCAACCAGAGAAAAGTAAAGTTGTAGCTTAAATGATCAAGTATTTATTAACAAAGAAAAATACTGACCTGGCAACTTCAAAGACTCACTAACAGCAAGGAACAACAAGCACAAGGAAATGTTCACACAGGCTAAGGGAAACAGCACAATGAAAGAAACTAAGGACAAGAGACAGAATGTAAAGACCAGACTAATGAGAGTAAAAGAGAGACACCTGGAGGAGACATGGAGAACAGGTGAGCAAGGGCGAGGCCAGAAGATTGACAGACAGGAGGACAGAATAAAAAAAAACGCACTGGAATTCATAGAGGAAGAACAATAACAAAAAGGGCACAAAAAGACTGATCATGACAAAAACTGACAATGTTCCCAAGTTAAAACACAAAACGTTTTATACAAATACTTTCAACAACAAAACTCCCATCAAGAAATAAACACAAAAAATGCAACTGTGTTTTGTTACTGAATCAGTCCAGAAGCAGCTTTTTTGGCTGTTTGTGACAAAGTACAAAAAAGTACAACAAAATAAGGTAGTGAAATGCAATACATCACCAAGACAAAGACCAGCAACAGCTAAATTGCAGAACTGAGTGACATGCTTCAGATAAGATGGGCCCACTCTGCACTTTTCTATTTTACCTGCATGAGCACAGTCACTGTTTATGCTTTTAGCGTCAGTGCACCTGTCATATGCTGAAGCAGTCTGTGTCAGCCTCAGTTTAATATCCTCAGCCATTTTCCTCTGTAACAGATTTATCAAATAAGTTTTCTTACAGGCAGAAACCATGTTTAAAACACAATGTTTGATTGACATATTCCCTGAAAATAACTTTTCATAACAATAAATGAATAAGAGATACAGTTTTTTCATCATCCATGAAATAAATAATGTTCTATTCGACAAAAAATTTCAAACAACCCAGGAAAAATGGGTTGAGGACGGTTGCTAGACCAAGCTTCCCAATCATGAAAAGTTTCACAATTTTATTTTTAGACTGTTTATTTCACACAGAAACTGAGTTTTCCCAGCACAGAGTGTCAGTCTGTTACTGATAACACACACATGCACACACGCTTGTTCTTCTATCCTCATGGGGACTTTGCATTGACTTCCATTCATAACTGGTCATTTACAAAGCCTAACTTTTTACCATATAAACCTAACCAACTTAGTACATTCCCGACCCTAATCCTAGCCTAAACTTAATTCATACTTTAGTACTTAATTCACACCTTAGTCCTAACTATAACTACAGACCCACCAACAGTATTTTACCCAATAGGGACCAGATTTTTTTCCCCCACAAGGAACATTGGATCATTACAAGGCTCTATGTCCTGGGAAAATTGTCAAAAATCCCACCGGGTAACAAAAACATGCACACACACGCACAAAGTGTTTTTTTTTTTCTGCTCTCGTGGGGTCATTGCATTAACTTCCATTCCTTTGTTAATCATTTCTATAGCTTATCCCTGATCCTTTACCCTAAACCTAATCTAAACTCAATTCACACCTTGGTCCTAAACCCAACTTCCCACCCAAAATCAGCATCTGTACCCATGAGACCAGGCTTTGGTCCTCATGAGTAGCACTGGGTCCCCACAAGGTGTGTCTTTCTGGAAAATGTTCCCCATGATGTAGTAAAAACGTGCACACAGACAAACACACAGACACACACACTCAATTTTGCACAGCTATCCATTTGGGGACATTCCATTGACTTCCATTACATTTCTACAGCCTAACCCTGACCACAAACCCTAAGGTTAACCTCACAGGTACCTACCTGACCCTAAAACTAACCTAAACTCAATTCACACCTTGGTCCTAAACCCAACCCCCAACCCACCMATGRCATTTAAACCAAAYRGGGACTCGACTTTTGTCCCCAAATGTAGGATTTTTGTCTTAAAATTGCCCCCAAATGTCGCCGAAGCCGAACACACACACACGCGCACGTGCACACACACACAGTGTAGCAATTTAGAATCTGCAGTTAATCTGCACATAAATGGCACATGTGAGAAAAGTTGAAGGTTAAGAATAAATTATTGCAGGCACTGAAGAACATGCAAACTCCACATTAAAAGGTTCCAACCTGCTTCAATGGCACTAAAACCTTTCATGCTGTGAGAAAACAAAGGTAAAGATCGAGTTGCCAAGCTGTTTTTCCCTCTCTAATAAAATTCAAATTCAGCTAGTTGCATCTGACATTGTCCAAAAATGTATTGTTTTGACATTTGATTTCAAGAATAAAAAAATGTACTGCAGAAACATTAATGCTCAATCATGCATGTGCTATTGTTGTTTTCTTGATGACAAAAATGTATTTGCTCATCTAAGAAAACTCAACGTGTTCCTCTTTTTCATCTGAACCATTAGTGGGGTCAAACGGTGATGCTGGTTAATGAAGCACATCTTGTAGGTTCAGTCCATCTAACAGGTGTTGCAAGGCAGAGGTGGGCCCAGCAAGACCACCAGCTTAATAACTTAGTGTATAGAGAAAAAAAAAGGCAAGGAAAAGGTTTTATCAAAATAATTCTTCAAAATTAGCTTCAGGACAAACAGTACACACTTGTGTTATTCGATGCGGAAATGACTGACACCATCTCTATCGCAGATGGCATCCTCAATTATTTATGGTGACTATGTTGTCAAATGTCACATTATCATCTGCTCAATAGCTCCTCTGCTGTACACACTAGAACGATTTTTCAAAGGAGCTGAAAAATGCTTGCATTTTTGTTTAAAAAAGAATCATTAGGAAGAACTTCTTCCTCTAAAAGTATAGATGGAGGGGTACAATTAGATGGTTAATAAGTAGTCGATTATAAAACATATGTTGGTAGGAAAAATGTACTCTTTTTCTCAAGACTTTGATTTTTATTTTTACCTACAAAGACTATAAATATATCAAGTAAAGACTGTGAAACAAACCAAAACATTACAAACATTTGGTATATGCAGAGTTAAGTACCTAAAATAAATAACTAATTAAAAGTAAAAATACTTTAACAGAAAATGACTGGTAAAAACGCATTTTACTGATAAGAAAAGTACTTAAAGTCGTAAAACCTCTCACAATAATTGGGAAAGTACAAGTGCTTGTACATGCACTCTACTGTAAGTAAGTGTTAACCAAATTGCTATCAATAAACTGAGTTAAATAAATTGAGCAATTTACATTTTATTTCAAAGGGAATCGTAAATTGATTTACATTTACTCAGTTTGGTTTAGTGGAACCAGTTGATATAACGTGTTTAAACAAATTCCGCAGTTCATTTTTCAAAACTACTTTTATGATGATGGTGTTAAATTGTAAATAAGTGAAAGAGGAATTTTTATGTTTTGAAAGTAACAAAATAAAAGTAAAAGTTATGAAAAAAATGACACCAAAAAAACACATTCTCAAATTATTATTCAAGTACTGCAACAAAGTAAATGTATTTATTCTCTATACACCTCTGGTTAGGAGACATGGATCTGTGCACAGCATTAAATTGTTGTGATTGTCAGCTTTTCAAAGGTTTTTCAGCCCATTAAATGTGTCTCACGAGTTGTATATTTGAGCAGGACAAACACAGCTGTGGAAATCACAAAAAAATAGGTTAAAAAAACTAACTCAAGCAGGCTGAGGGAATCTCAAAGAGACCAACCATTGTTTTCTTTTTTTAATCATTTTATTCAAGCAAAGTTTAATGCTAGTGAGTGAAACAGAAAATAATTTGCATGCAATTCACCTGCAACAACAGTGAAACAGCTTATAAAATATATTTTTTAACTAATTAATTTAGATACTAACTAATTAATTTAGATACTGTCTTGCTTTTATCATTACGGCTGTTGTTGGCATGGTGTTGAAAATCAAAGTATCTTTCAAACGATTTCATAACCACATTAAAACATGTTTGGCAGTTCGAGCAGACACGTTGACATAGGGTAGTTCTGTAACCGCTTTCCCAGAAGATAAGAAAACAGGGAGACAGTGGTGATTAACTGGCAGCATTGGTGGTTATTTTGTTTCCAGTTTCTCTGAAAAAGACAACCAATCTCCTGCTTTCTTCGGTCCCAAATTTGACACTTTGACGAGCTTTGCTAACATATAGACTGATAGCGATTCTCTCCGAGGAGCTACAGACAGTCCTTTTTAAATTTGTCAAAAGTGAGCATCTTGCAAAAGAACATGCTTATTTTTATTTTTATTTTTTTTTATTTTTTATTTTTTGACTGGAGGCCAACTCTGCAAGTTTTGGCAGCTGCTTCGCTTCGTAAACTGAGGCGCAAACCCAAATTGGCAGCTGAAAATGCGAGAGAAAACGTTAGCTCTTCTGGTAGGCAATTTCTGAATGACAAGCGAGGGGAGGGTGGATGTCTGCTGATAGTGTGCCGTTATATTTCTCCTCTTCTTCTTTCTTTCTTTTTTTTTAAACCTTCCGTCTCACATGTTAAGCCTCAGTGTGCGCCTGCCACACAACCTAAGGATAGCACAGCTCTCAGCAGGCATCTGAGGGAGGGTGCGTAGGTGAGAGTGTGTGGCTGATGGCAGCGTGTTTGTGTGCTTTTCTGTGTGTTATTGGGTTTGGCTGCTAAGAGGGATGCTGAAAAGAGAAATGCTGGGAGGTAGAGGAATATGTGTATGTGTGCATGTTTGGTGGAAGAAAGTGTGTGTGTGTGTGTGTGTGTGTGTGTGTGTGTGTGTGTGTGTGTGTGTGTGTG
>NW_013952526.1:485591-487041 GCF_001266775.1 Austrofundulus limnaeus | reverse complement strand
GTGTGTGTGTGTGTGTGTGTGTGATGTGGGGGGGGGGTTATCTAGTTCCCTCAGCAGCCTCTCGCTGAGCATCTTAGCTTGATAAACAAAGAGATTGGAAGAAGGTAGCAAATGCCTGCAGGAGAGAAATCCAGTGAAATCAAAGCTCCATTTCACAGTGCTTTCTCCTTCTCTCTATCTCACACACATTCACAGATGCAAAGCAAAAAAAATAAATAAATAAAAAAAAAAGAATGCAAACGGAGACACACAATCACAACTGAGTAGACCTATGAGTACAAATACAGCCAAGCTCACCTACATACTGGGAGAAGTTATCTCTTATTTTTTTCTTGAAATCCACCTGCCTGGCAAGTGTGTAAGTTGGCAGACAGCCCAGCTGAGGGATCTTTAGGACAGGAAGATTCATAGACAGAGAGAAAAAAGGCACAACGCGGAGACCAGAGGCAGATACAAAAAAAAAAAAAAGTGGCAGAGATGGTAACTTTCTGACAGACTCGGGCAAACCCACGGCCGGGGAACAAAACAGATAAGAAAGGTTAAGCAAGGGGAAGCACGATGGAGGAATGCAACAAAAGAGCCGGGTGAGAGGCTTAAAGATCAATGACCCAATGAAGAGAAAGGGTCAAAGATGAGAGCTGCAATAAAAGAGAACAGACAGGAAAAGGAGAGCAAAGTGAGTGTGGCAAAGATGTGAACAGAAATGATGAAAAACTGGCTGCAGGGAGGAAGTGACAGAGCAATATTCTCTGGACACGAGGAGAATACATAGAGTAAAAAGGGAGTAGAGTCAATTGATCAGACCCCTGCTAATACAGTGATACAACAATGCAGTGTTTGTTACTGAATTACTTTAATTACACTAATTTTAGAGAAAAATGAAAAATTAAACAGCAAACAATGTTTGTGTGTTATTTATTTATTCATTTTTGTTTATACTTAATCTCTGACTTCATGATAAATAAAATATTTTGGTGAATAGTTAAACCACAGTTGAGCACAATACCGTTGACAACTGTGGAGACACTAGCACAGTTGTCTGTTATTACATTTTTTGTAATTGTTGTTTATTTTTTGTACTTTTTATACTAAATTTTATGTTATTTCTCATTTTGATGATTATGTATGTGTGTGTCCTTGTTTTTGCTACTTAGTGGGGACCATTTTTCAGGAAAATTCATCCTTGTAGGGACCGAATGCTCCTTGTGGGGACAAAAGCCCGGTCCCCACGACTTTGGAGGCTGATTTTGGGTTTAGAACAAGGTGTGAATTGAGTTTACGTCAGTTTTACAGTCAGGTAGGTACCTTTAAGAGTTACTTTTTGGGTAAATGTCAGAGTTAGGATATAAAATTTTCAAAAAATGATTGGAAGTCAATGGAAAGTCCCCACAAGGAGAGAGACATAATAGGTGTGTGTGTGTGTGTGTGTGTGTGTGTGTGTGTGTGTGTG
>NW_013952526.1:480355-485580 GCF_001266775.1 Austrofundulus limnaeus | reverse complement strand
GTGTGTGTGTGTGTGTGTGTGTATAATGTTGAAAGCCAATACACAATAAAATGTAGAAAACAAATATTAACTTAGCAAATCATTATGAAATGTGTTTATGAAGTTTTAATTTACAGGAATAACCACAAATCCAACTTAATCCTAAAAGTACATTTTTTAAATGTTTGTAAAACTATTACTCAATGCAATCACAGTTAAACAATTAGCAAAGTCTAACAAAGCCTACATTACATCAAAACACACGGCAAACAGCAGTGAAAGCACTTGCATTTTGATTTACTGCAGCACAAAAAACAGAACGGTCAGTAAATAACACTAATTGGGTCTTTGTTTCTATATCTCAACAAAGAGAAGGAAAACTCAGAAAAGCCATTTATTGATTGYGGCAAACAAAACATTTTAATTTAGCTCCTAAATTTACCAAACATCTGGCACTAGTTCAATTTAAACCCTGTTTTTCATGCTTTGAAATGCAAATATGTCACACAGAATTTTAAAGCTGTGATACGCATTGTCACTTCATCAAAAAATAGTGTATGATTTGTATATACATGTAAAGTGTAAGCAGTCATTTGTGGAATTAATTTTGTTCATAAATTACTTATTTCTAGATTTTTGATATTAATGTGTTTTTTTATGCAACAGTATTAGTACTATGTGATATATCAAACCCAATAAAATACTAAAACCAAGCAAAATACATGTCACAAATGGGATTTTAAGAAACGATTTACACTTTCTGAAGGTTTCTGTATTTTAAAATGAAAGGACTGAGAACTCCAAAGTGATAAAAGGTGAATGCATGAGCTTCTGTCTCGCTGGGTCCACAACTTGGACTTGGAAATGGACAGCTGTCTGATGTCAAAAGTGTGAAAATTTCAGGCAGATGTTCAGAAGGGGGTTTGAGGTGTCTACTTCTGCCAGATGGTCTTTGTAAAGCTACCTTAAGACAATGTTGTGAGGATGAAGAGCAGCAGCAGTGGTTAGATGGAAGAGATGGAGCATCTGCAGCTCAGTGGGGGTTGTTAGACTAAAAGTATTTTAAAGACATCATGTTGGCCATGTGATGCTGGACTTGTGCAGCAGCTGATTTGTTCTACAGCACTGGTTAAAAGTTCCATCAAACCTACTAATTTAAAATGACTGTAGGTGTAAGCAAAAAGTTTTAACAGCATGCTCTTTATTAAAAATGAGGGATTTGTATTCAGACAGCTGTGGAGATTATTAAAATGTATGGCCACCCAATAAATAAAGGAATTGGTAGCAGCGGGTCAGGGTTCAGTGTTTGTTGTGGTGGTCCTAACACGACTTGGTCATCAAGACTTTGAAGCAGGACTAGCCACTCTCACTTCATGCCCAGGCAACGATTGTGACAAGAACCTGTGCAGGTATTTGTAGTATAATAGACTTATGGTAACACAGTTTTCTGAGCAGCAGCATCTTATAGCTTAGAGCTGCATCCTGATGTGAGAGAGTTGTGCACAGGCATGTTGTAATCATGAACAAATATATGGTAGTATTGTTGTGGGAAGGGGCTGCTGATATATAGAGCACAGGGAGGGAGCCAGAGGGAGTCTGGTGGATGCAAAAAAATAGCAGGAGAAATGTATTTGGTGAGTGCTAAAAGTGTAGCAGCACATTTGACACTAAGAAACATTTGCCAAATTTACATGGATCTCATGACCCATTGGAACATGGATGACTGAATATCCACACCAGCACAATGTAATAGGTGACCTAAAATATGTGACAATGGAACTCATGCAATTTTTTGTATGAACTCATTAAACATATTGTATTTAATATTTAAACCATACTGTAGTTATTTCCTGAAATAATACACAAGCTGTAGGTTTTTTATTTTTACTTTTATTTTTTCAGTGTTTCACGTATGGATGTTCAAACCTACTGAGCCCTCGATGGGACATGGGGGATTGTTTTTTCTTTTTGCCTTCCCACACAAAAGTATTGTGTTACCTCGCAATACCTTTTGCGTTCCCTCGCAAAAGTCCTTTATAACTGTTGTGCCTGCCGGTCAGTTAACAAACTCACATGTTTACCATTAGCGAGTTAGACTACTGCTTCAATTCAGCTTCAGAATGAATATATCACACAGCCATGCATGGAAGTATGTCGTATGCCGATGTTTTAACACAGTGCAGCCACACAAACATCAATGTCAATTTCACAAACTTGTGGCGACACATCCTGTCTTGGTAACCGGATATTTCAAAATAAAAGTCTGATTTAATTCAGTTCATTTACAAATCAAACTTTTGCGTGGGAACGCAAAACAATATTGCGAGGTAATGCAAAAGTATTACAAGGGAACACAAAGGTATTGCGAGGGAACGCTAAAGAGAAAAATCCCCCCATGTCCCCTTATGGGCTCTGTACAAACCGGCTAAAATAACAATAGATTTTTTTGCTTCCTTTTTTTAGATGAATTCACCTTTTTTTCCCCACAAAATTACAAGTTGTGAAGTTCAACACCAATGCTGGTGATAGTTAAGAGGTACTAAAAGTGTAATAATCAGTGGGACAGATCATTTGCAATCAGTAAATCTCAATTGGTTTAGCAAATACAAATTATATGTAAATTTTGATTCTAAAACCTCCACATAGGCATTAAAGTAATTAAAGAACTTGTGCATTTTAAATGGAAACTAAGTAAAATAATTCAGGAGTTTTCCCCTGTGTTTAAAAATCAAGTACTGTGCACAAGTCTTGAGGTTTTATTCTATGTTCTACAGTCTTTTGAAGATCCATAGATTATTTTTGTTATATTCAAAGTTTTTATATTTGTTTGTTTATTGAAAGTGGTCTTGATCAGTCTTCCTTTAAAACATATAATTTTATTGTGGGCTTTGGGTGATATTTCATTCATTTTTAATTTGCTATTTTGCAAGGAAACATTTAGTTTCTTCATTTGTTTGTTCTATTATTATTAAATAATGTCCTGTTTTCATTTCACTAGAGGAAATACTTTTTATTTTATTTGGTTTATGTTGCCTAAAGTTGCAGCAGAGTTCAAAAACAGTCCTTTTTGGAAGTTCACTTTCCCTGTTTTTGATGAGCTTGGCTGTTTGGGGAAATAAAACCAAGTTTCAGTGCTTACAGAGCTTAGTAGCCTAACGCAAAAAAAAAAAAAAAAAAAAAAGTTGAATTCTCAAGAAGGGGATGGTAAGACGGATATGTTGTTTTGTTCCCCTGTCGTGTTTTTTTTTGTTTTTGTTTTTCAGTTTTGCCCCAGGTTACCTCACTTCCACTGCACTCTGTGGAAAATCTCCAAAGACTCTTGCAGTAAGACCTGTGAGGAGAAACACTGACAGATGACCTTTAAAATGTTTAAAATTTGTAGTAAACCTTTTTGAAGAAGCTTACACTCTCATATATTTTTATCTGTTGCCTCACATATATTTTCCATATACAATGCATAATATATTACAATAATACATAATACATTTTTATAAATTTTATCAGAAATATATATATATATATATATATATATATATATATATATATATATAAACTTTGAAGATATCATAACTGAATACCTAATGAAACCTAGCGTGCCATTAAAACATCAGTCTGGAACAGACAACAATGAACTGTCCCTGTATCACTTTCATTGGTCACATTGCAAAAGTGCACAGCTTACCCAGCTGCTCTGACAACTAATGGAGCCTCACAATTCCAATTTTCTTTCCTGACACTTTGCAGAATAGAACAGAGATATGATACAGTTCTGTTTTTACTTCCTCTTAATAATGCATGAAAGTGAAAAGATTCATTTCCCTTCTCTGTTCAGCATCTATGTAAATGTAACAAGCTTTCACCAATCCTGAGCCTGCTGCTGCAGTGTCCACACACTACAATTCAAGGCCTGCATTCAGTGTCTCCTTTGAAAATTTCCCAATATCTTTTTTTTCTTATTCTTCTTTCTGACAATATCTGAGGCAGAAGAGCAAATTGTAGAGATTCTCTAGTAAAATGGAAACCATATATCAAGACCACTGAGCCAGTGAGCATGTAGTATTGAAAGAAAGGCATAGTTAAGCCAGAAAATTGAACTCCATTATAGCTGGATCAAGACACCCTTCACCTCGGCCTGAAATACTGTATCTAAACCATCTTGTATTTTAGTTTGTCTTTTTGCTTCCTATTCCAACGGCTTTGTTAAATAATAAGCAGAGCATGCGGCAAATATATTTATCATTCATGGTTAGTTTTATGTAATTATAATTTCCTAAGTGATTATGTTGAATTTATTAAGATTTAGTCGTACACATGAAGCAGAGCCCCGGTGCTGCCAAAGCAGTATATCTGAATGAGTTAAATGATTACTCGTATGGATAATTCTTCATAACAATCTTGTTAAGAAGACAGTTTACTTTTTGTTTTCTCTCTCTCTCCTTCTCTCTCTCAGTCTCTCATTCTTTCACCCCCCCCCACACACACACACAATACATTTTTAAATCTCTATCATCAAACAGATGAAACCAATTATAGATGCAACTCTGCATAATCAAATCCTGCTGCAATTAGAAATGATTTATGAAAACTGAAAATGTGTTGCATTGTTGTTACACAATTTATTAGGAGGGCAGTGTTGCAGGGAGTTGCCTTTTTTTTCTTTGGATCAGAAGAAAACTTGTCCAGGGGACTTACAATGGTAAATAAAGTAAACATTTTGTTTGTTTGTTTGTTTCGGGACTTTTAATTAGCCACTGTAAAAGTTGGTATAGGTTTATGTGATTGGTTTGCCAGGTTGTTACCATTGGTTCACATTTCAGGGGAAAATATTAAATGAAAAAGTGCTGTCAAAACTTTTAAATAAATTGAAATGACCTTGCACAATAATGTTGCCAATGTTCAAGACTTCATGATCTTCAATCTGATTTTGAATTGGAGTCAATACCTGATTATCAAGTGTTTTGTAGATTTGCAATATATATTTTACATAACATGTTCAAGTCGTGTCTGGTATATTTTTTTAGCTGCCTCTGTGTGAGTTATGTAACAACTGAGGCTGTATCATGTGAACAGCCAGAAGCAGTGGGTCATTTTGACCCAAGGGTAGCAGGAGGGCTAATCAAGGGCTTGTTTTATGAAAAACAAATGTGTAAAATGAGTTAGCATTATGAATTTTGATGATTTGATAATTACAAAATGTCAGAATCACTAAGAAAAATATAACTGGAAAACTTTATAATTTTTTTAAA
>NW_013952526.1:473662-474676 GCF_001266775.1 Austrofundulus limnaeus | reverse complement strand
ATATATATATATATATATATATGTGTGTGTGTTTGTGTGTATTTTTTTCAGTTTATTTTAATTTATGAAAAAATCAAAGTGATCAAATTTTATATTTCCTTCATAAATAACACACTACAATGGGCGTTACATTTAGTCACTGTGAGAGGGCAGAGGCAGTTTGATGTGCTAATTTAAAGATCATGATTTCAAGAACGTCATGTCTAAAGTTAACAATAACTGTGATGGTCACACTATTCTGTAACTATTAAAATATTGTTAAATACAAAACAAATAGCAACAAGGTGAGGAGTTTTAAAAACGGTGTCCTCACAACTACAACCCAAACCCAACGAGACACCTTTCATCACATGTTCTGTTTTTGCTTTTGTCTGATGTGTCCCACAGTAAAGCAGTAAAGTCAAATTACAATCAGCATAGAGCTTCTACAGGCTCAATGTGAGGAACTTATTTGTCTTCAAGCTTATTCATAGTAAGATTTTAAAAAAGGTCTAAGAGATACCAAAAGACAACTGTTGGACTCAAACTGACCAAAGATGTGGTTTCAGATTTCATCAGTACAACAGTATGAAACCTTCATGGAGGAAACACAGTTATTAAAAATGAGCTGATACAAACATTTGATGTTGAATTCTGGACAGTGAAATGAAAAAAGAAACCCAATACTGGATGTTTGACAGCTTGATGTTTGACTGTTAGTTTATGTGAAAGCTACAGTATCTGTGCTTTTCATTTTGGAATAACGGATATGATTCACATTAGTATAACTGAAAGCAATCAGTGATGTGAAGAGCTAATAAAAGTATTATAATCAGTGGTACAGATCATTTGAAATCAGTAAATCTCAATAAAATGCATAGCAAATGCAAGTTATAAGTACATTCTGATGTTAAAAACTCCACAGAGACATTAAAGCAATTACAGAACTTTTGCTTTTTGACTGGGGAGTAAATATGATAATTGACAAGTTTGCTGCTGGCTTTAAATATCCAGTACTGTGCAAAAGTCTTGTTT
>NW_013952526.1:465214-472410 GCF_001266775.1 Austrofundulus limnaeus | reverse complement strand
CAGCATGTCTTGAAAACCTAGGTCATTCAAGGATGTCATGAATTACTTGCTTAAACATAAAAGTATTAGTTCCATTACAATGGTTAATAAAGCTCACTTTAAAAAATACAAAAATTCTGGCTGCTTATTTAACACATTCTCACTCCCAACTCGTCACATATTGATGCTTGTCCAGGTTCCTTCTGCATCTGGTTTTGATGTGTCGGATGGTTATTGATGCACCACAATACAGGGTCTTTGGATTGGGGTACATGGTTAACATTAGGGATCAGTGTTACTGGTTAATTCTAGGTAGTGAAATCAAGGATATGATGTCCAGGGCTAACATAAATTAAGGTTAGGGTTTGGGACAGTTAGTTGTCATGAATTTTCTACACTTTTCAAAAATATGACAACTGACTCCTCCACCTTGTTCCCATCTTGTCAAAAACTGATGCAAGGGGGTTACCGATGCATCAAAACTGGACACAGAGGGAACCTGGACAAGCGTCAATACGTGATGAGTTGTGAGTAAGAATGTGTTGGCTTCAAAGAAAAGTATGAAGAAGTCAGGATGGCTGTTTGCACAATGCCATATACAGTACATAGCATGATCACAACAGTGTCTAAATAAACTCACAGAAATATGATTTCAAGCATATTGAAATGCATGACAATACTATATATTTATTCATTCATCCCATACTTTCCTGTATCCATTCAATAATATTCAGGATTGTTGTGTGTTGTTGCCTGTCAGAGTGAAAGGGCAGTATACATCATAGAATGTCATTCCATCATAGGGACAACACAGACACAATCATAATGCACACATTCACACCAAAAGCTAATTAACAACTTTTTTTTCTGTGTTGTATTTTCTTGAAAGTTAGACAGATACATAACTTAACAAAGCAAATTTGTCCACTCTGTCATGGCCAGTTCCATCTATCCATACATCATTTTTTTAAACTCGCTTTTTCTTTGTGGGTCATAGAGAAACTAGTGCTTAATTCCAGCAGTTGTGTGAAAGATTTAGTACATCCTGGACAGGTTGAAAGTCCATCACAGGGCCTCATAGAGACAAACAGCCATTTTCACTCATACCTTTGGACAATTTAGATTATTTTATTCATGTTATGTCTATGTTTAAAATTATTCATATTTTTGGTCTGTTGGAGGAAACCAGTGTACCTGGAGAAAGCCCACATTTGCATGGAGATAACATGCAAACTCTACCCTGAGAGTTTTTTTTTTCTTGCTGAGAGGCAACAGCTCTACCAACTGCAGCACCGTGCCACCTTAGAGTTGCCAATAATGGACTTTATCAGGAAAGGCCCCGGGCCAGGAGGCGATCTTACAATCTTCTCCCATTGAGGTGACATAACTAACCACATTTCTAAGATTTTTCCTTTTTTTTCTTTAAACATGCCTTCTTCCTTTAAATTACAAACTATTATCAGTTCATTTATAAGAGATCTATCCTGGTCGGTGAGCTTCCAAATCATTTCTCTGGGACCATCATGATCGTCATCATCATCACCATCATTGCTGTGATGGGACTGTTGTTCTGCATAAGTGACTCCATTTGGCCAATTAGCCATCTCTATGAAGTGGTCCTATAATTTTCCCCTCCCCCCACCGAAACAATGTCGGGCAGAGACATTTACTGGCTGATTATATTACCGTGACATTCAGCCACATGACTGCATAGAGCAAAAAAACCTCATAAAACATGTAGTGAGAATTAAAGTCGACAGTCGGCGACAGAGCAGGAGGAAAAAGGGAAAGACAGCAAGAGGACTGGATGTGTTTGCCCTTGGCTTCATGCGGTGGATTTTACAATAACAATTAGAGTGTGTGAGATATAAAAGCTAATGATCAGGTCTGTCATATTTGCATATGCAAAGAGCAGTGGGCTGATTGCATGCACGAAACGGCACTTAGAGAGTGTAATTAGAGAAGTCTGGCAGTGATGTCGACAGCCAGAACAGTGGAGAGATTCCCTCTTAATGAGGCTTGTCGCAGCACACCATGACTTGAGTCTCTGCTCCATGATCTGACATGTGCACACAAACACACACATATGTACTCACAACCTCACACACTATTTAACCCCAGACTACAGTTCATAACCCAGTTAGAACACTTTTACATAAGTATCAAGAAATGAAGTCAAAGAACTACATGGCCTGAAATTTCAAACAGGAGCAAATAATGTCAATTCAACTCAGGAACGCACACACAGACAAGCACACAGATACCTGAGCAGTGACTGTACAGTATGTGGTCTAATCAGGACATTCAGCCCAATTACATGACAGGTTCATGTTGAACAGAGCTCCTTTAAACTGCTTGCACTTTTTAGTGCTAATGGAAAGTGCTAATCTTCTTCCAGTTTTTATAGAATCAGACTCATTTAGGCACTGGTGCTTTTTCCAAGTGTGCCTTTTCCCTATAAGGTTGTTTTTGAGTCTTTTTTATCTGTTGAAGAATAAGCTTTAAGAACTGGTAATAACTCTGAAAGAGACAGTCTGGCACCTTGACAGATTCAGAACACAATATCTTACTGAAGGTAAAATTTTGTGAAAGCACACAAACCAAGACTTTTTTTCTTGTGGCTGTATTAGTTTCCATCAATGGATGTCCATCATAGATACAGCGGGTAAAATAAATATTGAACACGTCACCATTTTCTCACTGAATATATTACTAGAGGTGCTAATGACATGGAATTTTCACCAGTTGTCGGTAACAACCCAAGTGATCCATACATACAAAGAAATCAAACCATAAATGTCCAGAAATTGTTATTTGTAATAATGTGGAATGGCACAGGGAAAAAGTATTGAACACATGAAGAAAAGGAGGTGTAAAAAGGCATGGAAAGGCAAGACACCGGCTGAACTCTCTCAGTAATTTGAAAGCAAGCCTGCCCCTTGTCAGTGCAAGTTAATATCAGCTGGTTTAGTCCCAAATGATGGCCAGGTATCACACAAGAACCATCTGATGATGGGTAAAAGTAAAGAGCTCTCTCAAGACCTTCACAACCTTATTGTTGCAAAGCATAATGATGGCATCGSTTACAGAAGAATGTCTAAACTTCTGAAGGTTCCAGTGAGCACTGTTGGRGCCATAATTCAGAAGTGGAAAGAACATTATTTCACCATAAACTGACCACGATCAGGTGCTCCTCGTAAGATTTCTGACAGAGGAGTGAAAAKAATTATCAGAAGAGTTGTCCAAGAGCCAAGGACCACTTGTGGAGAGCTTCAGAAAGACCTGGAATTAGCAGATATGATTGTTTCAAAGAAAACAATAAGTAATGCACTGAACCACCATGGCCTGTGTGCACACTCACCATGCAAGACTCCTCTGCTGAAGAAACAGCATGTTGAAGATCCTTTAAAGTTTGCTGCACAACAATTTAAACAAGCCTGTGTWAAACTGGAAGAATATAGTCTGGTCAGATGACACCAACATTAATCTGTTTGGATGCCAGAATACACATCATGTTTGGAGGTCAAATGGCACTGCACATCAGCCCAAAAACACCATACCAACAGTGAAGTTTGGAGGTGGGAACATCATGGCGTGGGGCTGTTTTTCAACATATGGTACTGGCAAACTTCAAACAATTGAAGGAAGGATGAAGGGGCAGGCTTGCTTTCTAATTACTGAGAGAGTTCAGCTGGTGTCTTGGCTTTCCATGCCTTTTTTAAACCCCCCTTTCTTCAAGTGTTCAATACTTTTTCCCTGTGHCATTCCACATTATTACAAATAACTTCATTTCTGGACATTTATGGTTTGATTTCTTTGTATGTATGGATCACTTGGTTGTTACCGACATCTGGTGAAAATTTCATGTCATTTGCACCTCTAGTAATATATTTACTGAGATAAATGTTGATTTGGTCAATATTTATTTTACCCGCTGTAAATGCTCTGCCTGTGTGATGACTCCAAGTGGGGATGCCAACTATTGAGTACAGTTCTTGGGGTATCATTTGGACTTTGGAGAAGGGTTGAATGTTTTTTTTTTTTGCTTTTGTTTTTAACTGAGCTGTTCCTTATACCTAACAAACAATAACATATCTTATCAACAATATTTTATTCCCCGCCTCAGCTAGGATGTGGTTAAAGTTCTCCCGGAGGTGTGAGTTGAAGATCTTTCTGATGGGTTCCTCTGGCAGGCATTCCCAACAAACCCTGACTACACGCTTGGGTCTACCGGGTCTGTCATCTCTGCATTGCCTACAGACTGTCCAGAACGCAGCAGCTCATCTTTTAACAGGTACTAAAAGCATGAACACATAACCCCGGTCCTGGCTTCTCTCCATTGGCCTCCTGTTCACCTGAGAATTGATTTTAAGATTTTATTGACGACTTTTAAAGTTTTGGCCYGTCATATTTATGTGATCTTCTTAACATCTACACTCCAGTCAGAACACTCAGGTCTACCAACCAGTTCCTTTTAGATGTCCCTAGTTCCAAACTGAAATCTAGAGGTGACCGGGCTTTTGCAAAAGCTGCTTTAAAATTTGCGGAACAGTTTACCTCTTAATATTCAGTCAGCAGAGACTGTTGAAGCTTTTAAATCTTTGCTGAAGACCCATTTTTTTCTTTGACTTATGTTTAAGATTTGGAGGTTCAGTTCAAGCCTTTTTTCATATATTGTGTTTCTGTATTTGCATCTATTATTTGTTTGTTTTTTGATGTATTGACTGAACTGTGAAGCACTTTGGTCAGCTTTTGTTGTTAATGTGCTATACAAATAAATTTGACATTGACATTGTCCGGCATCTCCCCCTACCATCTGATTCAACTCACTGCCTGGTGGTGATCAGTTGACAGCTCAGCTCCTCTCTTCACCCAAGTGCCCAAAACATGACACAACTAAAAAGTCAATCATCGATCTGCAACCTAGGGTGTCTTGGCGCCATGTGCACTTATGGACACACTTATGTTCAAACATGGTGTTTGTGATAGACAAACTTTGACTRTCACAAAAGTCCAACAACAGAATGCCGCTTGGGTTCAGATTGGAGAGGCTGTTCCTCCCAATCATGCTTCTCCAGGTCACACTATCATTACCCACGTGGGCATTGAAGTCCCCCAGCAGAATAAAGGAATCCCCAGCTAGAGCACCTTCCAGCACCCCCACTAAGGACTCCAAGAAGGCTGGGTAGTCTGAACAATCATTTGGTGCATGAGCACAAATGACCGTCAGAGCCCGTCCCCCCAACCGAAGGTGCAGGGAAGCTATACTTATATACCAGGGTAGACGCCAACACACAGGCACCAAGTTGGGGGGAAAGTAGACTCACACCAGCTTGGCGCCTCTCACCATGTGCAACTCCAGAGTAGAATAAAGTCCAGCCCCTCTCGAGGAGATCGGTTCTGGAGCTCATGCTCCACATTGAGGTGAGCCTAAGTATATCTAGCACGTACCTCTCAATCTCATGCACAAGCTCAGGCTCCTTCCCTACCAGAGAGGTGAGGTTCCATGTCCCAAGAGACAGTTTTGGTAGGCCAGGGTCAGAGCGCCAAGKTCCCCGCCTTTCACTACTGCTTATGTAACACATTCTCATTCCCAACTCGTCACATATTGACGCTTTTCCAAGGTTCCATCTGCATCTTATTTTACGCATCAGGTAACTCCTTTGCATCAGTTTTTGATGCACCTGGCATTTCCGTGTTCCCTCGGCATCTGGTTTTGAAGTGTCGGGACACTAAATATAGGRGTCTTTGATTTAGGATCCATGGTTAATATTAGGGATCAAGGTTCATGGTTAATTTTGGTTAGTGGGGACAAGGATAGGATATCTAGGGCAAATACTGGGTAATTTTAGAGTTTGGGACACATAGTTGACATGAATTTCCTACACGTTCTAAAAAATGGTTAATTTTACGGCTCAGGGTTGATGTTTAATTTTAGGTACTAGGGTCAGAGATATGATGTCTAAAGCAAATAAAGATAATTTTTGGCTTTGATATGGTTAGATTTTGTGTATTTTCTACACTTACTGAAATWTTGACAACAGATTCTGCCCCATCTCGTCAATAACTGATGCTAGGGTGGTATCCAACGCATCAATAACCGGACACAGAAGGAACCTTGAAAAAGCATCAATATCTGACGAGTTGGGAGTGAGAATGGGCTGGCCCATGGCATCATCCACTCAACTCATATGGCCCCTCCTGCAGGTGGTGGGCCCAAAGAAAGGCAAACCCATGTAGCTCATTTGGGCTTAGCCCAGCCAGATCCCATTGGTAGAGACCCGGCCACCAGGTCCTCGCCGACGAGCCCCTCCCCTAGGCCTGGCTCCAGGGTGGAGCCCCGGTAACCCACGTGAGGGCAAGGGACACTGAGTTCCTTGATTTATTTTGTCCATTAGAATCTGTTGAATCATTCTTTGTCAGTCCTGTCACCTAGGACCAATCTGCCATGGGATACCCTATCAGCATAGCTCCTAGGATCATTCAAGCACACAAACTCCTCCACCACGATAGGGTGATGATTCAACAGAGGAGTTTGTAAATAATTTTCTATCTGATTGATGGATGGATGGATGGATGGATGGATGGATGAATGGATGGATGGATGGTAGGTTGGATGTATAGTTGGATGGATGGATGGATGATGGATGGATGGATGGATGGATGAATGGATGGATGGATGGATGGATGGATGGATGGATGGATGGATGGATGGATGGATGGATGGATGGATGGATGTGTAGACAAGGGAGGTTCTAATTTATGTAGCTCTCTTGTGTAACTCTTTTAAGAAACATCTTAAAACATTTTTTATTCAGACAGGCTTTTAGTTAAGTGCATTTTATTGTGTTTTATTGTTTTTATATATGTGATCTGTTTTATTAAAAACAATAAAACAGATCACAGATATAAAAACAAAAATTAAAACACAATAAAATGCACTTAACTAAAAGCCTGTCTGAATAAAAAATGTCTTAAGATGTTTCTTAAAAGAGTTACACAAGAGAGCTACATAAATTAGAACCTCCCTTGTCTACACATCCATCCATCCTTATATCCACTTTGTGATATTTATGTCTGTGAAAGGTGCTATAGAAATAAAGTTTACTTACTTACTTACTTACTTATGCCAATCTGAACATATTCTACACAAAAAATAAAACATACAGAATGATTAGGTTCATGAAATAGGAAGTACAATATGTTTAGTAGTACCA
>NW_013952526.1:457363-462204 GCF_001266775.1 Austrofundulus limnaeus | reverse complement strand
CCACTTGTGTTCCATGGCTATAGTTATAAAGAGCACCCAGCAAAAGGCTGCAGATGTGAGTACAAGCTTTGTTTTATTATTTAACTAGTTCTAGTGCATTTTTTGTGGGTTAATTACAACATTACTACTTTGTGATCTATATTTAATACATCGCAGCTTGAACATTAAACACTTCCAGAACTTTTTAAAACTTAGTTTGAAGGCACATTTATGTTAGCAGGGACTATTATGCAATTTTACTAGTAGACATTTTATCTTAAAATACATAAAACAGACAATAGAGCAAAAAACTGCTCTTGTTTCATATGAAAAAAAAAGTTTAATAATTAGGGTTGTCAGTCAACAACACAGGATATGTTCATGTGAGATGCTTTTAGACAGTAACTATGCCTGTTTGATTTCCTGTTTCTGTACATGATTTTTTTTAATCTGGGTTATTTAGTATAACAGATTCAGCAGAGAACAGTTTAGTGTTAGCAAAAATGAAAATATGATTTGCAATACTGCACAAATATCACACTAAAATAGTGTGACAGGGGTTATATAACCATGTATTAGTGCCACAGCATGCTGAAGCAGCATTGCTTGGCAACACGCAGAAGCATTAGAGCCAAAAGTGAATAACGATTTGAAAATTTAACATTACAAAGATAAAATTTCATTTCAGCTTTTACCTGTCTTTTGGTGTTGAATTACTTAAACAGGTTCCTCTTGCAGCAGCACTAAACAAGCTCAGGACAAAGTGCTGCTTATGAAAGAAAGCAAATAACACTTTAAAACAACACAGTGGACTACCCATGAGAAAGAGAAGCTCTGCAGCGGTGGAAAAAAAAGAAACAATCTCAGGTAATATCCATCCATTTATTTTATGTACTTTCTTTGTTCATGGCTGTGAGGGGCTGGTTGAAAGCAGGGATACACCCTGAACAGGTTACAGCACAGACTCAACACACAGACTTACATGACAAAAACAGCTGAGTATAAATGTGAAGATCATGCAAACTCCACACAAAAAAGAAAAAAAAAAGGCTGAAACAAGAGTCTTTTGTAAATTGAGGTAACGATGCTAACCCTTTCACCACCATGCAGCCCCACTGAGAACAGCATTTTTATTTGGACTGAATAACGTTTCCATATAAGTACTGAATTTAGTCAGAGGTGTAACATCCATGCTTGTTTGAGTGGGCTCATTTGTCACTATGCAGATTTGTTCTTTCAGACATATAAACAAGGAGATTAAATAAAATGTACAAACCTACACTAACAAGTCCCTAATGCAGGAGTGGGCAACAGGTGGCCTGTGGGCCGTATTTGGCCTGCGAGTGACTTCTGTCCAGCTCACAAGGATTTTTTTTTTTACAAATGAAACAAAAAAAGAATACACACTCAATGCAGATCTTAGATCAGTCCTGTTTGGATCCACCTGCATGTGCGAACAAACAGTTCAACAAATCTAGATACAGACCATCTGTCATTGACTATCACCTCTCTCTGCTGTTCTTTGCATCATCACCTGACATTCAGACAGATTTTGGATTTCCGTCAATGTAAACTGATCAAAGAGAAAGATAAAAATGAAACAATGTCTATGTTTTGTCCTCTTCAAACTGCTAACCTACACTTCTCTCCTTTGCTATTTATATGCTGAAATCTGGAATCACTYTGTTACCACATGGTGCTTACAGAACTAGGTTTGCAGAAAATACTTGCATAAACTGTTTTCATGGTTTAAACATGAGCTCTTAGTGAGTTTAGTTTAGTTATAATTGCAAAGGAAAAAGAGTACATTGGATTTGCGGTAGATTAGATACCAGCCTAGATAGGAAAATGTAGAAACTACCTGATATTACGGCACTCACACTTTACTCTATCGAGCCCAACAAAAACCTTGTGTAGAAATGAAAACAGAGATCATGGAATTCAATTACCACAATTTATTCAATTTAGTAAACCGTAAGTGCAGATGTGAAAGAAGATTGGTGTCTGAATGCAGGCTGGTGGTGTGTTGAGCTGTGGATCATGCAGGAGGTTGAACTGAACAGGAAAGTAGTCAACACAACAACAGATGTAAAACCAGATGTAAAAAAGGGGCACATTTGGATGCTAGCCTCTGTATTGTTATCCTTTTTTTTTGGTTTTTTCCTTCCCATAAAAAATAAATAAAAAAACGTTTTGCACCATTACTCCTATGTCTGTCTTTTTTGTGTCTTCTTAAGTTCCCATTTGGTCCAACCATCCTGAGCGCTTAGTCAGGATGGGGGTTACAATTAAGTAAGCCTTTGACACAATCTGCTTATATATACATGTATGTTGAATGGTTTATAAACGTACTTCAATATTTATGCATTAATTAAAAAAGCCTGTTGAAAATAATGCATATAATAAAAACTATTGATCTCTTTGATATTTGTTTCAAAAACTAACTGTTGATTATTTTGTTCTTTTACTTGACAGGAATGAGTGTTGAACACTGTTAACTCACCAGCATAAGAACGTGCTATTTGCTGTCCTAAAGGCCACTAGAAGTCACTAGATGACATTCTTATCTAATTTTCATACCTGAACATTTGACAATAATTATTATTTAGACTGTAGGAGAGATGTTGWATGTCAATGTTAAAAAGCAGGTAAAAACACTCTGTTAAGAACTGCAAAATAAGTCAATAAATAATTTATGACTTCAATGGTTTGCTTAAAGTAGACATATTGTGCTTTTAAATCCTTCATTTTCGCATTTAAATCATTCAGTTGAGGTCTTCATAAAGTGAAACTGCATTTTGCATGATAGTCCTCTTTATTGTAAATCAATATAAATACATTTTACATAACTAAATTTCACGAGAATATAAAATTTAACCAACAGACTGTGAGATGTCACAGAGACACACAAATTCAACGAGGTGAAGAAGAGACTGAGTCAAATGTAGTCAGGTCCAGAGAGTTATTTTAGAGAGACAGTGTCAGAGAAAAAAAAAGCATTACAGTAAAAATTACATCCTGCTTTCCCTAGTAAGAGCAGCAGCAGCTTTGTGCATGCATGATTCATTTGCAGTGGTCTCCTTTCAGCTGACTGCAGTCGGGGGTGCTGCACGAGGCTTCAGTGAATCGGACCGTTTGTCAGTGCTTTGGAAAGGAGGAGAGGCTCACCGCACCACTCGCTGCTCGCTGAGGAAAGTGCCCAGAAAGTACAAAAACCAAGTCTCCAAAGGTCTCCAATAACACCGGGAAAAGTCACTAGAGTTGTTGCTTGCTGCTTTTTTGGGAAAAAAAAATAAAACTAATTTGAGGGTTCTGAAAACTCCCACAATCTAGTGACAAATCATCAAATCACTGATCGGCAACACTGGCATTGAAACCTCCTATCTGAGGGTGAAAGCTTGAAGACAGGAAAGAGTGGATACTTAAGATCAGCCACAATTTTTTTCTGTTGTTTCTCTCTTTTTTTTCCACATGATCTCAATCTGTAGATGTGTTCAGAGTGATACCAACAACTCATAGGCAGTGTTGACTAGTTTCCTGTGAGGTCATCTGTGCTCCTGTTGGATAAATTGATCATCAAGACTTGTCAGGACACAATAAATGATGAACAAGGAGCATATCAGGTTATTTCGCTTTATTTTAATTGTAGCAAGAAGTTCATATACAGACTTCCATACAATGCCAACAGCATGAACTGACTCTCTGTACAGCTTTCAAGACTTTTTTAGGGATCTTCTACAAAAGAGCCATGTGTGACCACCTATCATATGACCATGTTCAACGTACTGTTATACAGTTAGGCGTGACTTCCAGTTTAGCTTAGTGTTACTTCCAGGAAACTGRGGACAAGGATTGTTTAAAGACTTTTTAACTGCTAATCCCAACTGTCTAACAGTGGGTCATGTATAACTCTACTCCACAAACTAAATAAACAATCTAGGAAGYTAACAATTCAGTTGCAGTTTCTCAGTTGCAATCAGCTTTGTTTTCACTCTTACAACTTTCCTGAACAGCAATTACAAATCATGCAAAAGTCTAACTTAAACAAAACAGAACAACAGCGTTTCATCCCTTGTATAACTAAATGAATCAGGTTCATCACAACTTCTCCAAGAAGAAGTGTCTGTTGTGCCACAGAAGCAGCAAACAATGAAACATGTCCAAGCACTCGGCACAGAATACTTYAATCTATCTTGAGCATTATATGGTTGATATCAAATAAAATATTTTTTTTCGAAGTCTGAATCACTGCTGGCCTTTTTTCTGAATAGTTTCTGTGTATTGATCTGGCTTGATGAATTATTTTGAAGAAAATTATGTTTTAGTACACTATCTGCTTTTATCATTAACAAAAGGTGAAGCGAGTGTAGCAGGGGCAGTGATCAGTGGAGTGAAAATCTATTTRATTTTCCAACTTCACTGAACTCAAACAACACTTTAAGTTTTGCTTCTTTTCTAACAGAACGTGTGGACTGATTTACCAAACCAAGGGAAACATGTTCTCCACMTCTTACATCTGAACATTGGCAGAGATATGTGTGCAAGTCTTTTTTAGCAAATCCAAGTCAAGTCTAAAGTCTTTTGACCTCAAGTTCAAGTCTTGTTGCAGTTTGATCAAAACAATTCTAACTATACTAGATTATATTCTATAATACTATATTTTAATCAAATATTAAAACATAGTATTATGTTTTAATAAAACATAACATAACTTGTCACGGCGTTGAATAATACAAATCCATAAAATGGATGCGTGTGAGGGAGAGACAATCGTGAGCCAGGCAGTGAAAAAACTTGCAGTGTTTGCGAGTCTCAAATCATGAGTCCAAGTCAAGTCGTGTAGTCTCTAATAATAGGAACTT
>NW_013952526.1:452325-456603 GCF_001266775.1 Austrofundulus limnaeus | reverse complement strand
ACATAAAAGCGTGGATCACTGTTTCAAAATGCTGCCTGGAATAAAAAAGACTTCACTGACGCCAATCGTCTTAAATGATAAAAGCTGGACTTAACCACGGCTTTGATTTGGCTGTCCAATTTAAAATCACTGTCCACCTTAAAACCAAGATCTGTAATAACAGGCTTAAAATATACCTCCAAGGGTCCCAGGTCCACAGAGGAGGACTCACAGGAGCCACTAGGTCCAAACACCATCACCTCTGTTTTGTTGAGGTGAGGTGAGGTGTTGAGGTTTGTATTCTAAAAATATTGACAGCTGTTGGGTTTAGAATGATGAGAATTGTCAAAGAAATCTATTTTGTTATTATGTGTGTGTTTCATCACTGGCTGCAACAACCGTCCCCCAAAATTTAAATGATGGGTTTGGGGTCTGATTATGTAGATTGTGTTTGCCCCATCAAAAAAAAAAAAAATGCTAAAACTAGAGCCTCACACAATATTCACCACCACATTTCTTTCTAGGTTACCAGGGCAATGAGCACCGAACCATCTACACAGGACACAAATCTGGTGCAGCCAGGAATAAAAACTTCCAAATGAAAAGCATTATTTTTAAAAGTTGTGCTGTCACAAAAAAAGCAATAGACAATTCATGTCCACCTACACAAAAAAAAAGATTTTATTTTTGACCTTTTTTATTTTTCCTTCAGGACTAGGCTGCAGAATCACTGAGTTCTGACTGAGGTGTAATAGAAGTATTATACCTCACATGTTGACACTTTTGCCCAAAAATGAGTGCATCTCAGCAGTACCTTTATAGACTGAACAAATGTACTGCTTCAGAATTTCACTGGTGATGTACTCTGTTAGTTATTTGCATATGGTGTTTACTGTGCATGCTGTGCAAATAACACAGTTTAAAACATTAAAAGAATGATAATCTCTGGATTATTTTTTTCTAAATAAAATAGAGGGTGTAAATAATTCAGAGGTGTGTATCATACTTTATGTAACAAACATCACAAGCACATATTTTCCTGGATCTTAGAACCTGAAACAAACTCCAGTTTAATATAACATGAAAATCTAGTTAATTATTGCATATAGTATACTGCATGATGTTACCTACGACAGGCTTGGACACATGGCAAATTATAAATGCTCTCATGTCCAAGACCACATCGGAGGCCACGGTTAATGACATAAAGAGAGTGCAGTGCAAACTTGAAAATACAGAGCATTGAATGGCCTTTAAAAGGAGGAATATTTAATAACTGCTTTGCATCAGTCTGAATCAGAAACACAAAGTAACATGTAGACAAATGTGCAGACATGCATAATGCAAAATATAAACATACCCTCTTCATTTTGTGTAGCCCCACTGATTGGACCAATTTTTTTTGTGTTTTCTTTTATTTTTTTTTTGTATGTCATGATCGAACAAAAGTCTCTGATTAAAGATTTGATTACATTGTTTGCCCCGTGGGGTTTGCATGATTGAACGGTCATGTGGATTCAACATGGAAACACAACATTAGGACTTTGAATTGCAACGTAAGAGAGAGATGAAGAACTTTCATGAATAATCAAGACCACATATGACTACATCTCCATATTCAAAAACATTATTGTTAAACTAGCACCACTTTCTTTTTATTTGTATGTAGATTGAACGGCACCTCATACAGTAGAACAGTTAGGAACATTAATCTGCATTTTGGAAAGGAGATGCAAAGGAAGCTCAGTCTCACCTCTGAATGTGGAACATTTCTGTCTGTGGAACAAAAAAGAAATGATTTAATGATAAGCAATGGCTTAAAGTAAAAATAATAATAATAATATGCTTTTCAGCACAAAAATAAACATTTTGCTAGTGAGGATTGTATTCAGTGTGTTTAGATAAAAACAAGGCTATCCTGGTGTTAACCATCTTGTTTGTAATTTCTAACCACAAACCACATTGGCTTTTGGACCACATGAGACCACTTTAAAGTCTTTATAACCATTTTTTTTCACACGCCTGGTATTGTAACCATTTTAGTCTATTAATAACTACTGATTTAAAGAAAGTTATTTCTTAGCTCTGTAGAAACTTGTAAGTAACATAAGAGGATATGATTGGTGTGTACACAAATGTACATTGATTGTTTGAACAAATTACATGCTCTTCCAGCAACCGCACCATAAAACCTGCATTAACGTTGCAGAAGTAGAAGCTACTTAACATTTGCTGCTGTCTGCTGCACCATGCAGCTCTAAGACTGATCTGACATTTAAGTCTTGGCTCCTATAACTTTTGTTCCCTCAATTTTTGTAAAGGCTCTTTCAAATTTGGTTTTAAATATTAAACTAAAGACTCACTACACAAAGATCTAGATACAGTCTGAATTTTGTTTAAGGTGAATTGTGTACATAGGTGATGTGGCTGTGCCAGTGGCCAATCTAGGATTTTTCAGTGTGAGCGGCCATCAAAGGGCAAAAATATTCATAGAGGGATCAAGTATTTGTTCAACATCCTTGCACACAAATCCCCAATTTTTGTAAGGTTTACACATTTAATCAGTCACATGTGTTCAAACACTTGTTGCTTGCACAGTAAATTATCCTAATCAATTTTACATGTTTTTTTTACTGTACATAAATAAAATACTCTCAAACACACAACATGTGAGAAAATCTAGCCATCGCTGTAAAAAAAAATACATTTTTCCACAGGATTGTTCAAATTGAAAAAGACTTCTGTAAGCTTGCTTCATGCTGGACTTTCCTCTTTGGTTCACTGGCGCCACTAGTGGTTGGAAGTGGAACTGCAGCTATGATCATTCTTCTTGGGCAAGGACAAAAGAGTTAAAGGACAGGGGCACATCAGAGGGCCAATCAGATTTCATATGGRGCCAATGCCCCTGTGGCCCTGGCCCTAGAACCACCCCTGTGCTGTGCAAACACTCAACAGAGTGTTACATAATCGCAATATTCACAAGGTGGTGTACAGGCAAAGAAGAACTGCTCCATAGTTAGACAATTACCACTCATAACCCTCAAAAAGTCCTTACTGTAACTGTGTGGGCCAAAAATGCCAAATGTCATTGAAAACATGACCTGAACAGAGGCGATTGCTCTAAGACTGCAAGGGAAATGTAAAAAATAAATAAATAAATAAATAAATCAAATATATACTGTTGTGTGTACATGTCATTGACTAAATATGCACCACAATGCACTCAACTGTTGTTCAGAATCAGCTTCTTATCACTGGTAACGACGTGGCTTTCCTCATTTCACTCATTCCCGCAGCTTCACAGTGCTTTAAACAGTGTGGATGCTGAGCTTCCACAGAGTTCAACAATGAGGCAAAGGGTGCAGCAAAATGAAATGAGTCATTGAAAAATGCTGGCTTTGTCCTGCCCATCGGACACTGAGCATCTCTGGGGGTCTATGGGGCTGTGGGATGGTCTCGGCTGGCCTTAGCGCTCAGCTTCTGCTTRATGATTGGGTGATCTGTCGGAGGCTGAATCCTTTTTTGAWTGACAGCAAAATTTGCGAATCAGTGATCTTTTAGGTAAACATTCCGTGGGAGCTTTTTTGTTTGTTTGTTTGTTTGTTTTGTTTCTGTTCTGAGTTGAACCAGAGACTTTATTAATCTTTTTAGCAGCATTTTTTTTTGTTTAAAAACAAATAGTGACAAACTGAGCTTCTATTTCTGGTGGTTGTTTTGTAGTTGCTTGTGTTTGGAGATGGACTTCTATCCCTCTTTCTGATTTCTTCTGTCCAGCGGGTGCTGCTGAGCTCCTTCACCATCATAAAGCACATCACAGGCGGACACACGTCACACTAGCCTTGCGCCAGTCCCAGCTAGCGAGCTAGCAAGCTAGCTAGGTAGCAAGCTGCACATAATAGCAGAGAGTTTGAATGTTGTGGACCGGATTTTGGTGAAGCCATTTCATAGTCTTCCTTAYGAAGAAAAACTTAGAGTTAAACAGTAGGGCTGATCAACTCCTCAGATTAAKTTGGTGCAAAAGGTGGGGAAAAATAAGATTAAAAAAAACTTTTTATTGATCCCACAGTGGGGAAATACCAGGTCTTTTCAGCTCTCCTGGTATGACAAAGTGGGCTGGCTGTTGTAAAAGACTATAGAACAATCTGGAAAATGATTACAAAAGCATTGAATCAATTAATTCCTTTTGAAAAATGATCAAAGCAAAATTGTTAAAGAAATTTGAAATTGTTTAATTTGTATTTGTATCGCTGTTTGAGGAGTTGAAATTTTTGTTTTGTTTTATTATTTGGTTTAGTATTG
>NW_013952526.1:444950-446754 GCF_001266775.1 Austrofundulus limnaeus | reverse complement strand
GTTGAATACTTATTTTACCCGCTGATCATCTGCTTTACAGACGAAACAGCCTGTTTCTGTACTGTAACCAGATTCCTTTTCATCAGAGGAAAAAGGATTTTCTGTATGAAAAAAAATAAAATAAAAAACAAAAAGTAGACCCATATTTGCAGGTCAAGGAATTCTCAGCTGTGTATAAATCTATAATGAGCTTTCCCTGTATCTCTCCCTTTGTACTCATCTTTTTTATGCACAAGAAAAAAAAAATCAACATGGTATCCAAAGAAAGACAGTTTTTCTTGAAAAATTTAAACGTGTTGGACTCTGTTTTTCATATTAACTTTTTAACCTATATTTATCTTATGTTGTGAAATGACAACGTTATAGCAGTTTTGGTCAAACCTTAGCAATTGTATGCAATTTCTTAGCACTTGAAACCTTAAAACTTCATTGCAGCCTTTCAACTTTTGGCAATAGAGCACCCGCTTATCATCCATTAAACATCAGAATCTGCTGGATAGACATGGAAACTTATTTGTCAAGTCAGTCGAGATGTGAAACTTTATCTGCATGTTGAAAACACTCTCTGCTATCCTGTTGTGTCTTGTAGACTGAATTTCATAATAAAMCTCCAGCCAATCTGAAATTATTGCCAAAATATTCCTAAAATATTTCAGACCATTTGCTGATGGAACATTGAGCACTAAATCTTGTCTGTTCTGACTCTTAGAGGCCCCTCTCATCTATCAAACACCCTCAGAAGTGAYTCTGGTTGATAGAACCCTGCCAGGTTTGTGTGGGTGTGTGTAAAGACTATTTAAGGTGATGCTTTACAGTAGCTGATAAATGTGTTTAATAACTAATGAACAAGTGGAGAAAAAAGTGGTCACCAATGCTTTCTCAGTTGGAACTTTTTCAGCCTCTAATTTTTACTGCCTCATTTTATAAAGTACTGGGATTGTTGCTTAAAATTGCTGATGTATTTAAGAATGAAAGCTTAACACTTTTAAAACTTTTCTTTTTCCACTTTTAAATCATTCAGTTGGGGTCTATAACAGAAAATAAAGAAATGCAACACCAGGAGAGACTAAACTCAGATTTTCTGCACTCCTGGAGACTCCAAGTACACAACAAAATGTTTTTAAATGCTAAAATGTATTTTGCCAGATTTGTCCCCTTAAATAATCCACCATACAACCATGTGGATGGTTGGTAAAATGGAGAAAGAAACTAAAAATTTGAAACTTGGGTCGATAAAGGAAGTTCAAATAGCATTTAGTTTTTAACTTATATAAACCAAACCTCATTCTAACCAGTCTAATGAGTGCCTGTTGCTGTTTGTTATTCAGAAGGTCAGGTGGGTAAAAAGAGTACTAATCAGGATTCATTTTAATCTGTGTTTTATAAGGTCAGTGGGTATTGGTGTGATTCAACCTTTTAATTGGCAGAAAGAAATATAAATTATGATGTGTTTATCATTCACACAAAGGAACACYGTTTAGATTGCATCTGCTAAAACCCAAATTTGCTTTAAATTTGTGAAATTAAACTAACTTCTTGACATGAAACAGCAATCCATGAAATCTGTGTTGGGGTTGATGTCTCTTGGGTGTAACATRTTTTAGTTGTTTACGTTGATTCCAATTCCAGATTTCAGACACCAGACTTGCCCTGTTCTCTGCAGCATTTCTTTTTTTTAGTTTCTGATGTGAAACTTTGGGATGTCTGGCTAAGTTTTCTGTCTCAACTGCAAGAAATTATCTGTCAACATCAGGGAAGCAGAAATAAATTATGCAAATCTGACAGGGTTTTGTATATATATATA
>NW_013952526.1:440495-444940 GCF_001266775.1 Austrofundulus limnaeus | reverse complement strand
CAGTATATATTATTATCATTATTATTATTATAAAACTTCAAAACATCTGTGATTTCATACTTGCCTTTCATTCAGATTCTGCTGTCATTTTTTATCTGCAACTGAAGCTGAAGCTGCTGGAAAAGTAGTTTTATCCCGAACTAATTTACCAGTATTTCAGTCACTATGAGTAAACCGGAGCAGAGTCCTGAAAGTTCTTCCTTGTTTTTGTGATTTGTTCTGTACTGTAACTTGCCTTCACTCTAAAACAGTGTTTGTTCTTCTTCGACTGGCACATCAGCTGGTGTCATTTATCCCAGGAGATCTGTCTGGAAACATGCCCTCTGTTTGATTAGTTCTATGTGAACAGAAAATCTTCATAGACAGTAATGTTATTACTTCTCTGTTTTAGAGGCTTCCTACATGTTTCTTCCCATGTCTTACCTTTTTACACCACATGTCATCCATAGATGACAGTAAATGAAAATAACACAAATAAAACAACTGTAGCACAGGAACGTGCYGATACAAACCATCCCACAGCATACAGCTGACACACTATTGGCTGCTCTTCACACAGCCTCTATTTTTGACTTCTTATTTCCCAAATGTTTGATGCAATCATGGCCTAAGGTTCTGAATGGATTTAATCCACTAGAATTTACTCTCACGTGACCTGCTGCTGGGATGCATTTTCATATATATTTTTTTCTATCTTAGAGATGCTCTGAGTAATGTAAAATACTGTGACTGTTTTAAAATTAAACTCGAAAAATAAGGTAAAATAACGTGTAGGTGTATTAAGATTCTTGGCATGTCTTCTGAAAACAAGCAGCTTAAGAAGGACAATCAAAATATTTTATGTGTTTGTCTAGAAAATTGAAACATGATGTCCCCTGGTGGAAATTCATAATGGATCTTTAAAGAACAGTCATTGCATTTTGCTGCCTCTGTGCTTCAGGATTTATACATTTGTCAAGTGTTTATTTTTCTGCTCAAACAAAAAACATATTTCTGTGTTGGAAATCATTTTTTGCTTGGCCTCCGTGTCAATACATTTTGGCATCAAGTCAGATAGTACATGCAATAATGACTCTCTGACTGACAGCCAGAAATGTTAATTAATATAATTGTGCTCTGTCTTCTGCTCTCAGCAGCAGGAGGGTTAAGGTGATGGAGAGTGTTGTTAAAGTGTAAGAAACCACCTCAGCTTTCAGCACACGAGATCAAACTTTGCAAGCACCACCAGCTCATTATCTTCATATATGCATGTGCACACACACACACACACACCCACACACACACACACACATACACACTCATCCCGTGTACACACATGCAGGAGCACACTCTGCACCTTCCACATTGCCGGCAGTATGCTGATTGTGTTGCACAAAGAAGTAATGAGAACATTCTTCAAGTCTATAACCTTTACCTGAGGAACCGTGTCCATGTGTGTGTGTGTGCTCGTGCACTCACAGGTGCACATTTACTCAAGTGTGTATTCCTCACCAATGCACCAGCACTTGACAGGTGTTGGATAGGCAAGTCATTCAAAAAGAATAATAACAGTTTGTGCTCGCTGTTTGCCAGACAACTGAATCGAAAGTGAAATTATTCCAGAAAGAAAAACAGAAGCATTTCTTGTATTTGCTGGATCTGCAGTATGGCAGGTTTTGATAGAGCCAAATCAAGCCAGTCTACTGCAGTAATATAACATCCATCCATTATCTTTACCCGCTTCTTCATTTCAGGGTCACTGGTGCCCATATCCAGCAGTCACTGCGCGAGGGGCAGGAACACCCTGGACAGGTCACAAGTCCATCACAGGGACACATAGAGACAAACATGACAAAGACACTCTCAGGCCTAGGGACACTTTAGAGCAGGAGTTCCCAAACATTTTCCCAGAGAGGTCCAAAACAAAATTCTATCAGAGTGCTGTGGGCCAAATGCAATAATATAAAACATGAAATGCAATTTTTTTTTTAGGTAAAGTCCTTTTATTTTTTATTATTAAGCTAGCAACCAGTGTGGTGGCCCATATTTTAGGGTTATTTTTTTAGCCTGTACACTTGGAGAAAGTTTGACAGACGCTCGGGCAGCAAAGGATCATGGGGCATTTCATAAATTATTAACCGTTATTTAACCAGGTAAGTCCCATTGAGATCACAGATCTCTTTTGCACGGGAGGACTGGGCCTGAAAGCAAACGATTGTACATGTTTTTGGTATGTGGGAGGAAACTGAAGTACCTGGAGAAAACCCACGCCTGCATGGAGAGAACGTTCAAACTCTACCCAGAACGGTCCATAGCTGGGATTTGATCGAGCAACCAACAGTGCCACTGTGTTGCCCAGTAATGTAACAAGTTAATTATGTGTCAAAGCTTTAAGACAATTTGTACTTACACTGTACTTACACAGCTTCAGACACAAACACATACAATCTGAGTAAGAAGCTGTAGGTCTCTTTGTACACATTTCAGCTTGCTTAGCTTAATTTACTAAAGTAAACTTTTGAAATGCAATCAACAGATTTGTATTACTTAAAATTATTATTAGCAGCAGTAGTATTAGTGGTAGCATTGTAATTGTTGTTGTGACCAAAGCAACTAAAAGCAGGGAAGCCTTTGTTCAATAACAGTGCAGAATACATTTTTTATCAATGTCCTGTACTCAGTTTGACTCTGATTTGAAAAAAATATATAAAGTTCCATTGGATTCTTTTTCCATGATTTTGTGCCGTAAATCAGGACATAACCTGCTTCAGTGTGCAATTATTTTACATGGTGCATCCCTAGAAGCTCATTGACCATTCTTCTTGTTCTCTGAAATATTGTAGAGTTAGTACAAACAATATTTTGATTACCAAGACTTTTTTTTTTTCAAAACAGTGTCAATAAAATAATGTACATGTTGTATTTACATGAATCCAGTCTGATGCAAAGCCTATTTAGTGAACACAAACTCCTCGGCAGAAAACTGAGTTAATGTGTAATCAATCACAGATCAAAGTTAGCAGTGCTCAGCTTCAAAGTGAATGCAGAAAGAGGCTAAATTATTATTTGATCAGATTTTTTTTCTCAAGCAGCACAAGTAGTAATGTGATATTTCAAATACATAACTAAAAAACAAGTGCAAATGTCTTTTTTTCAGGCACATTTATACTTAAACAAATGGCTCGCAGTAAAAGATCTGGTAACAGACATGTGATGCTTGTAATATTCTTAAATTGAACTGGCTGCTGAGATCTAAACAAAACACAACAAAGCAAAGTTCATTCAAACTGATAAAGTTCACTGCGTAAAAATGAATGGAATTTAAAATTCACACAACTCAGATGTTTTTCTACAATAAAACATAATTTAGACCAGACATTACCTTATTCACAATAAAATAAACATACTTTATTCTTTGTAAACAACCATGTGCAAACCATTCACAGAAGTCCAGAGCTATCTAATCTTAAAATGAACATAACCTTTTAAATCTTTCTTTTTCACATTTAAGTCATTCAGTTGGGGTCTATATAAAGTGGAACTGCAATGTTTTGGTCTGAATCACTCTTTRTTGTAACTCCACAAGCCCCTTTTCACCCCTTTTCTAAGGCATCTCAGATCAAATCRTTTTAAGGCTGTTTCTTTAAATCCAAAAAGGCACTTCATTCCCCTTGGGTTGTAAGTCCAACCTTATTTGGCAGTTGTATTGCAAATGATGTGACTGATAGTTCAGAAAATGTCATAGAAAATAGAGAAAACTGAACAGATTGAAAATATGATCCAAACATGATATAAAGCAGAACTGGGAGAATAAATTTAAATGATCTGCACTCATAAAGACTCCAAACAACAAAATGCATTTAACGGCTAAAAAGTTTTCTGTGATATTAAAGTGAAGACCCCGTCCTCTCCCACTTTGGTCACGGCTCTGCACAGGGTTTCACTCAGTTTTTATGACGATTACACTGCAAATGAAATACTTGGATTCAGTCAGGGGTGGCCTTTTAACTGAAGCTTTTAGGAGACCTATTCATATTAAATATGTCATCCAAAATTCCTTTGAGTACAGGAGCCAATATGGAAAATCTATGAATCTCTGAGACATCACTTCTGCTCTCAGAAGTCATAAATGCATTGAAAAATTCCAGGGAAATAACTGTTTATTCATATATGTGTGTTCATGGATCTATTTTTATTTTTTTTTATTTATTTTTTCTGTCAAGCTCTGTTTCATATGTACGTGGCAGTTGTTGGAAAATACAAATTCCAAAAGACAGCACAAAATTTGCATGCATAGAGWTTTGGTTGTTGGGGTGTGCAGGGTTTCAAATAACAACTCTGTGGTCTTTGAGAATTCAGTGCACATTTATCTCCCATCCACTGGGATGTTTTCTGAGTCTTCATCATTTTACCTGTATTCTTAGAGAGAGAGAGAGAGAGAGAGAGAGAGAGAGAGAGAGAGAGAG
>NW_013952526.1:437850-440485 GCF_001266775.1 Austrofundulus limnaeus | reverse complement strand
GGTACAAAGCTCCGCCTGTTTACCCAAAGCTCCTCCCTAGAGCACCCCTCCCCCACACAGTTCCACCACAAAACTAAACACTCATATGAAAGGTTGTAAACAACAAGAAGCTGTGAAGAAGTGCCGAAGTGGGAGTGTGGAAACAGTAGGAGGTTCTTCAAGAGAGGACAATTTCAAGGTGTTTAGATAGGCTGTGATGTAAAGTTGAATTTACATTTGATATATACACCATTTTCATAACAACTGAAGGTAACAGTAGCTTGATTGTGGTGTAGAATTCAACACTGTGCCTGGAAAATACATAATACGTCCCCTTTAAAGCATGTGTTGAGGATGATTATAATTTATTTTCCACATCCATTTTTTTAAAGAATCTATAAAATTTGCCTTGGGTAAAGCTATTTTTCTGTCAGAGTTTATACTTTACCTTTTGCTTGCTTGTATAGTTGCTATAAGAGAGGACGTGTGGTGCACGGATGAACCTGATTATGTTCAGCTCCTTAATTCATTCAAACAGCAGCGCATTAAGACTCTCCAANCTTTAGTTAAGTTGGTTTAGGTAATTATTAGTTACTACCATGTGTCAGCTTAAAGTAAAAATAACTGAATTAAAGTCATAATAGTTTTTTTGAGGTCACTTAGTCAGAACAAGTTTGCTCTCTCCGGGTTGGAGGTGAGGTTTTGCCTCGGCGGAGGAGTTCTAGTTTCTTGGGGTTTTGTTCACAAGTGAGGGAAGAATGGGGCGTGAGATTGGCAGGCGGATTGGTGCGGCTTCCGCAGTTTTCCAGATTCTGTACCAGTTTGTTAAGATGGAGCTAAGCTGTGAGGCAAAACTCTCTGTTTACCGCTCAGTCTTCATTGTTACCCTCATCTATGACCAAACTTTGGGTAGTTATTGAAAGAACAAGATCGCGATTACAAGTGGTCAAAATGAGTATTTCGCTGCAGGGTGAGAAGTTCAGTTTTCTGGGAGAAACTCAGAGTAGAGCCACTGCTCCTGCTATCAAGAGGAGCCAGCTGGGGTGGTTCAGGCATCTGGTAATAACGCATTCTGGACACCTCCCTAGGGAGGTGCTCCAGGCATGTCTGACTGGGAGGAGGCCCAGAGGAAGACCCAGGACACGTTGGAGAGACCATGTCTCTTGTCTGGCCTGGGAAGGCCTTGGTGTCCTCCTAGAAGAGCTGGAAGAGGTGGCTGTGAAAAGAGAGTGTGGGCCTCTCTGATCAAGATACTACCCCTGTCCCCATCCCCTGACTCGACACAAGCAGAGGATGGATGGATGGATGGGTGGATGGATGGATGGAAATAAGTTAACATTCCATAATTACTGAAATAAATGTGAAAATGCTGTTTTGCTGAAAGATCATTGGTTGAGACAAAAAAGCAATGATTACAAACTGTATGGGATTTTTTTTACTTGCTGATTAACACAAACAACAATACAAATATGTTGTTATGGGTTGTATAAACATGATGTTTGAAATAATATATAGCATTGTCTCAATAGCTCAAAGAATTATTGTTGCTTCTGGCATATTTTGATCATTATGAATGGTGAAACAATGGATGAAAACGCTTATTTTATTTCAGTTATTGTGGTGTTTCTGCTTTAATTTCCAAATGTGTCATAAATCCTAATGCAGCAGCTCACACCATCTAATATTTCAACATTTGAGCTCTTGCTTTTGCCAAAAATAAATACATAAAAAGCTTTGCCAATAGATGTACACTGGTGTCCTAAAAACTGTTTGGTATTGTTACTGCATTACTCAACAGAAACTGCAATTCTTTATTCTTCATTTTTGGAGCATGCTGGGATGTCACCTGCTCTCTCTCTCTATATATATATTTTTTCCTTTTTTTTCTCTTTTTTAATTTAACATTTTCCAGGACAGATGAACGTGGGCTCTCATGTTAACGTCTCTCTTGCGGCAGCAGTTGGTTTTGATTTGGCTTGCTGTCCAATCAGTCTTATCACTAATGAGGCTGACTTGACCATCTGCACCGTGGAAATCAGCTGAAACAACAGTCACTTTGTTTGGTTCCACTACAGTCATTAGTGTGTTTGTGGCTGCAAACCAAGAGCCACGTTCTTTACCAGAGGGTGACTATATTTCTTTCTCACACAATTAAGCAGGCACATGCTAGAACAGAGAGATCAAAACTGACTAAATTTATATTTCAACGTTCCTGTTATGCCAAGTAGACCTCCTGACCACAAGCTGGAAAATATGTGCATGTTAGGCACATGGAAAAGAAATAGTCCTGTTACAGGTTTTAGTGATATGGAGATAAATAAACAGTTACTGGAAGGTATTTTGGAAATTGTTCTGCTTTTTTACAGAGACTAGTGAAGTGATACACACTTTATTAGGGTACAATAATGTCAAATTTAAGACTTGTAGCTGCATCATTTGGTTATTTCACATGTAGTCACTCTCAGACAAATGGGTTTTAAGAACAAATGAGAGCCTTTTAAAACACTTTGTGAACATTCACTCATTTGTGCACCCGCATGGAATATTCTGATAAGACACCTGAATAAAAAAAATAAAAAATATATAAAAATAATAAAAAAATAAAAAACCCTACATTTAGAAATACAGTAGCATCCACACTGGATAAATCTGTTGC
>NW_013952526.1:429101-436870 GCF_001266775.1 Austrofundulus limnaeus | reverse complement strand
TAGATAGATAGATAGATAGATAGATAGATAGATAGATAGATAGATAGATAGATAGATAGATAGATAGATAGATAGATAGATAGATACTTTATTGATCCCCTTGGGGAAATTTAAGGATTATCTGCTGTTCACCCATCAGTGAGCAGCTGAGGGATTGAGGGCCTTGCTCAAAGGGCCCAAAGTGGTCGATTAGGGGAATGGAACCAGAATTCAGTTAATTGGTCACAAATTTTCCTGCTTAAGCTTAAAAAAATAATTCATGAACATCTCTTTCATTTTGTAATTGGGCTCTATACTCCATACTTATTTAGCTACTTGAAAGGATGTTTTGAAAATACGTTTTTTTTTTAATTTTTTTTTTTTTTTTTTTTTTTTTTTTGCAGAGGGTTAAAAGTTGTAAATGAACAGATTGTTGGAACTTGTTTTATTTATTTATTTTTAAATTATTTAAAAAAGGCTGTTTTATTGAGAATTGACCCCACAAGAGAATTTTACTGCCAGGTGTGAACACTCGTACTTAAAGCTGTCCACTTGTGACCAAATCAGCCCGGATGCAGGTCGGTGCCAAAATAGAACGGAGCTCGAGTGTTATTTTGAACAGGCCCTGAGTGTTCTTTCGGCTGCTATTGGATTAGGAATGAATAAAATTCAGAATTAAACATTGTCTATTTACTTTGATTTGTCTGATTCTGGCATAGACAGCATGTTATCTAACAAGGATCCTTATCTGGTTCAAATACAACATGTTGGTTGAAAAACAAGTCTCAATATGCCTCCTGGGAACAAATGGGGAGGACTGGAATCAAAAGCTGTTTGTGTGTTTGTTTGGTTAGTAGTAGACTTACAGCTCTAGGCTAGCATTCCCAAATGTCCCTGTCCACACTGCGAGACACCACCAGGCAGACATACAAAACACACACACACACACACACACACACACACCAAGATTATACCTAGCCAATTTACAGTGCAGTGGATCTCGTGATTGTCTTTTCAGCAAAGTCCAATTGGAGGCTTTCCAAAGTACTATTGAGCATATTCCCCGTCTCTGTTTTCTTTATCATCCTATCAAGATATTTCCCCTGATAGTGAGCCTGTTGCAGGTGGGAGASAGAGAAATTGTATTTAGATAATGAACTCACACCTTCCTCCTTTTTCTCTGCCAAGCACAGTCTATAAACCCCAGGAAGGTTATATCTGTTTGCCTCATTGTGGGCATTATCAATGGTCTTTTAGATCATGTTCATTTTCTTTATTTTCTTTTTTTGTTATTCCTGTTGTTCAAAGCTATTTTTTTTTCATTATTTGTTTGTTTGTTTGTTTGTTTATTTATTTGTTTGTTTTTATGACAAATGCAGCAGACAATGAAAGAGGAAGACAAAGACATATAGGCAGAGAATTAAGGTTGGGCAGGTTGGGCAGGAAGAATAATCAATACAAATTAGGGGAGTCGGTGTTGTGTCGATCTAACAGCTTGTTCTCGTTCAACGGGGACAAACTCCAGACTGCTTGGTGGAGCCACAGCCAGATTGACGTTCCACTTTATTGAGATTTAGTGGGTCTACATGGATTTGAGTTGTCCTCGGTGTAGTCTGTCACTTGTCATGATAATGAATAAAATATGACAGGTTCAGTGCCAACTGTTCTCACTTTGCTGCTCACTGTCATAGACGGCCAAACTTCATGACAAGGGCAGCCAAGGGATCTAAATATGACAATATTAGTGTGCCAGTTTTATCTTTAAATGAGAGGATAGATTGTTTCTAAACACTAATTATATCAAAGTACATTTATATGTGCATCAGAAGAGCCTTAAATGTCATGCTATTGCAATAGTACTTTACACGACAAAAAAATATATATCAAGAAATATATATGTGACATATAAACACACTACAGGATAAATTACTTTTATGCTTCACTTTGTGTGAAAGTGGAAACCCTGGCTTTCATTTGAATGTTTATTTTTGTTTTCGACACTTCACTTTCTCGCATAATATTTATCGCATTGACTAGTTACCATATTATTGGTGGAAGTTGAGGCTGACTTGGCCTCTAAAGTTCTTTGACCTTCAGAATAGGATTTTCAAAGGATTTTGTGGGTTTCTTGTAAGGGAAATCAACATTTTTCTTTACTTTTTCTTACTCAGAACGTTTTTTATTAAACATTTCCAACCTCAAAGTCAAACATTCAGAAAACAGGCATTAACATAGAACAGTTACAGAGAGCTTAATAGTTGCACTGTCAACAGCAAAGATTAAGCCTCATCTAACCCATTATTGTTGCAGTTTGATTATTATTACAGTGAAACATTAATGGTCAAACTTTGCTTCATAAATATTAAATTTATTGTTAAACTGGTTTCCTAATACTAATCTTAACTATGAGCAAATTCTACAACATTTCTAAACCACAGACTATTATCATTTAAATGAACATATTTTACACCTGTGAAGTTCCAACTTATTTGCAAATGAACCATGGCAACTGATCAAACTTCTGATGAACCAGTGGTCTTGTACCTGTAGGATATAGCTGTAATTGTGACAAGGTTGTGGAAAAAACACAGGGTAAACAACAACGCCACGACTGTTTCATTGTGCAACTGTAGCATGATATTCTAGTGTGTGTAGCACCATCCTGACTTGGTACAGCAGAGTCATGGCAGGGCAGGCAGATAGAGAGTATGGTGAGGATGCAGGAAAGCACTTGAAAAACAGCAGGGAAAAATCTATTTGGCAGGGTTATGGTTGCCTTCACAATAAAGGAGGTTTTGCAAGTTCATCCTGCCATGTTCTGATAAGTTGTTTATGTTGTGAGCAGCATATTGAGGTCATCATCCAGTGTGAAAGGGTCCTAACATTTTGCAAAAAAGCTCGCATTTTTGTATACCTGATATTTTAACAAAGCATGCCAAAGCTTTTCTATACTACCTGGATTAAACAAATGATAATGTCACTATTTTGCCTAATGTTTCCACAATGATAGTTTGTAAATGTGCAGTTTTACTAGGCAAGATGTGTTGTTTGTTTGACAATTTTATTGTCTGTTTACAGTTCCACTGGGTTTCTCACTACATTATGTGACTTTTTTTTTTCTTCAGTGATGCGATCAACTGAAAAGCTGCCTGGAATGCTGACAGGCTTGGTACTTTGATAGGCAAAAGCAAACAGTGACGGCAGCTGCTTTATACGCTGAAACTTTTATTTCAAATTCAGCCACGATGTACAAAAAGACACAAAGAAATGAAAAAAAAAATAAGATAGTTGATTCAGTCTGCTGCTCACAGGGTCACTGTCACTGTTACTGCCACAGTGGGGAATATTAATTTATTGTCTGACTTTAACAGCTGACCAAACCTTTCTCTGTCTGCAGCCGTCTCTCTCTGACTGAGCTGGTTAGCATGGAAAGAAGCTTCATAATGATAATCTTCAGATAGATACTGTAGATAGATGGGTAATAACAAAAAAAAGATTCATTGATTAATTCCTTAGGTTCATCGTGTAAAACATATGTTCAAGTTAAAGTTGGATTTTCTGTCTTTTGTCTTTGTCTTCACAGATCCAGTAGTCTTCCAGTTTTAAGCAATCTTCAAACTTAGGATGACATCATAAAAGCCGTCGTACTCATCCAATGTCAGTGTTTGACTGTTTTCTTTGAAAAAGAACCAGTAAAACATTTCAAGTTAAATATAAAGATAATGTAATTTTTTGTTTGTTTATTTGRTAAATGGTACTGAACTTATAGAGCGCTTTTCAAGTCCCTCCGGACCCCAAAGCGCTTTACACTAACAGACATTCACCCCTTCACATTCACACACTGATGATGGCRACTACACTGTAGCCACAGTGTAGTTGCCCTGGGGCACACTGACAGAAGTGAGGCTGCCATGCAAAGGGTCCTTTGCACCGGCGCCACCGGACCCTCTGACCACCATCAGTAGGCAAGGTGGGTGAAGTGTCTTGCCCAAGGACACAACGACTGAGACGGCTGGACAGGGGATTGAACCAGTGACCTTCCGGTTCCAGGATGACTCCCCTGACCACTCCGCCACAGCCGCCCCATATTTGTTTGTTTATTTTCTTTTAGATGTTTGTTATTTCTACTAAAGATGAAACAGTACATGCATTCATGTCACACTGCTAAATTATTGACATACAGTCAGTCCAGGACACTATTAGATAACCAATTATGGATTTTATCCTTGAGTAAGTTTTTTTTTGTTTATTTATTTGTTTGTTTGTTTTTATAAAAATGTGTAAAAGAAGATATCTACCACTTTACAGCAAACAACACATATGGAAAATTCAGATGAAGCACAAAAGCTGAAGACTGGCCTTTGTGATTAAAATCAACAGTGTGAAAAAATATGGATGTTTCTGATGATGGTGGCAATAAAGACCTCACCAAAAATAAATAAATAAAAAAACAACCTTAAATGTTGGCTTTTATTTTGCATGAAATTTTGACCAAACAATTTGAAACAAACAGTCCTTTCTGTATTTTATTTTTAAAGTTCAGTTTCACAGTTTGACACATGGCCCATAAGACACTCTTCTAATTCAAATTCAGCATATAAGAAAAAAAAAACACTTTTTCTTTTTTCAATTGTAAATGAAGTTACTAAATTAAAAACCTGTTCATGACCCACTATTTTGAGCCTTGCAATCCATGCTTTGTTATTGTTTCCACTTGTCTGAAACAAGCACAAAAACAGCAGTTGACATTTGTTTCTTTCTCCTATTATACCAAACCTTAATCAGTCCTCAACTGAGTTATGCACCAAATCATGATTTATTCATAATGTTGAACTACAATTTTAGAGTCCTACATAAAGTTCACTGTTCTGCTTTTATTATTCATTTATTTTTTTACAAGTCATATACCACTTCTTAAAGGCTACAAAGTAAACAACTTTACCGTGACATGGAATAATTTGCTAAACCAGATGCTTGGACTTGTTTAGATAATTGTTGATGTTAAACGTTTTTTTTTTTTTTTTTTAAATTGCACAGTTTGCGTTAAGTAGGAGTTTAAACAGCACAGAAAGGAACAGACTGGTACAGATGAGATGGTGACCATGCAGTTTGCTGTGTGTATATCCACAAATAGTCTTAGATTTATTAGCAGGCAGATTGAGTTAGTTTGGTATTGAAGTCAGAGTACCTGTGACAAAGAATCAATATTAGAGCTAAGCCTGATATACAAGACAATAAAAGCTTATATCTATTGTATTAAAGTCTAGACTGTTCTCATTTTGCTGGGAGCTTCCCTGAAGCATGTCACACACCCCTGAAGACCAAAATGTTCCCAGGGAACACACAGCAGGTGATRGACATTTCTAAGAGGATACTGCTTTTGGACAGACAGCTCTGAAGTTATTGAAGCGGTTTTTTTTGGGGTTTTTTTTTTTTCCCTGAAACTGCGAGCTCTTCTCCTCTCTTTGCCCTCTGGAGGCGTATCTAGATGATTGATTTTTTACATTATTTTAATCCAAAAGGCGGGCTTGTTATTGAAAAGAGAAGTGATGGATCTGAATGCGCAACACTAAGCATTGATCACTGGAAGAGGAGAGATCGGGTGCGCACACTTTTGCGCGTTTATTGTGTGTGTGCGTTTCTYTCTCTTTTAAGTGCGCGCGAGCACGAGCTGCTTGCACTTGGTTTGCTGAAAAGTTTATTTTCCCCAGAGGATCCTTCACCAATGTGTTCATCTGAATCACGCTCTTTGTCCATGYTCTAAGAGTTCCCGGGTGACTGATTTTATTATTCTTATTTTATTTATTTTCTATATTTTTCTTCTTCTTTATTTATTTATTAWTTTTTTTAGAAGATGTGCAATATTTGTAAACAGCTCACGGATTATGTTGGGATGAAATGGGTTGGAAACGACGCACGCAAGAGAGAGCAGAGGAAGCAAGCCGAGGTAAGCGCGCGCTCGAGCTGAGAAGACTTTTTTTTTTAATCCTGGAACGCGCACAGACAGACAGCGCTGCTGGTGAGACAGCAGACAGGGGGAAGCAGGAGAGAAGGACGCACAGCTCAAACGCACAGAGACAGCTTCTCTTGAGTTAGAGTATGGTGCCAAGGAAAAATTGTGTTTTAGCTTGATCAAAGTTTTGGATCATAGCTCTTAAGAGGAGACTTAACCACCAAGGAGGACCCGGGCGCTCACATGGCTTTTGGAGAGATACCAGTGCTTTAGTGCAGCGGAGCCAAAGAAATACAGTCATGATTTGGGTAACGCTTTTACCAATTTTGATATTGTGCGTAGCCGGGAACAGGACATTGGACCTTGTGCCGTTCTTCYATGGGCATGTATTTGAGAACTCGCCTCCTGGCTCGCGGGTCAACGGACTCAGTGTGCCATTGAAGCGGCTAAACTCGAATCAACCGTGCGGCACAGGGGGGACCGGCTCAGTGGCGACTCACTTCAAACTCCTGGGTGAAGGCAGCGAGGATTTCCGCGTCTTTGCGCACCACAAACGCGGGCACGTTTTACTGAAAACTTCTCGGATTTTGGACCGGGAGGAGCGGGCTGAATACGCACTGGGTCTGGGTTCGTGCTGCGGCCAGTGCGCCGAGCTCTCCTCCAGAGACGCAGAGCAACTTGTCGCCGAGATCGCGTCCATCAAGGTGGACGTTCTGGACACTAACGACCACCAGCCCATTTTCCCCAGTGCAGACGTGAAGCTGAGCCTGGATGATGCCACTGCGCTCCGGACAGCGGTCTGCTCGTTCAGCGCGCGGGACGATGACAGCGGGAAGAACGCCGAGCTCATCTACTTCACCGAGCCCAGAAACGGGAGTTTCTACGCGGTGCCCAAATCCGGGGACATCCTTCTTGTGGACTCCATCCTTGGTCTGGATGAACCGATTAAGTTTAAAGTTTTTGCACGTGATCGCGGGTGGCCTCCGCGCACAAGCCAAGGCATCGCTGTGGAAATAAATCCCCGACAGTGGCCCGTGGCGCCCTCAATAACACCCCAACCTGAAAAGGAGAATCTAAACCCGCAGAGTGACGCGGGAGCGCGAAAGTCCAGGTCCGTCCCGGAGTCAGACAGTCCCGTTTTCATCAGCGTGTCCGAGGACGCAGGGATCGGTTCGGTGGTGATGAACCTGAACCCGGTCAGGTTTCAGCCGGCCACGTTTGAGCTGGTGGAGCCCGACACGGAGAGCTCCCCTGTGAGCGTGAGCCGCGAGACCGGGGATTTAGTCATCCTGCGGAGACTGGACCGGGAGACCGAGCCTCTGCTGGAGATCACCGTCAGGGTGCAGGATAAAAGAGGTAGGCAGAGGCAAATCACACGCACACGTGTACGTGTGTGTTTGTGTGTGGAATGGGGCGTGAGGGGTGTGGGTGTAAGTGGGGGAGTGAGTGATCCAGTCTGCATGTGCGTGTGGTGTGTGCGACACAGCTGCGCGTGGCGATGGGTGTGCGCATTTCTTGTGTGCGCTACCTGCGTGGGAAGTTGTGCAAAAAAATAATAAAAAAAAAACACGATCTAAAGAAATTTTATTTCATTTGGCTGAATTTGAAACTTTATTTCGTGCGTAAAAAGTGCACACTGTTGTGTTCCCTTAAATGTCATAAACGAAGAAAAAAAAKACTTTTTTTAAACACAAGTTTATTTTTCTCAGATCACTAAAACGTATGAGTAAATGTAAAAGGGAAAAAAAATGTTCCTCTAAAAACATTTTTCTACATGGACCTTGAATTAAAATTACTGAATCAAACAGCACATCATAAGAGCAGGTTTAAATTACGA
>NW_013952526.1:422000-428169 GCF_001266775.1 Austrofundulus limnaeus | reverse complement strand
ATATATAACTTTATTTGAATTTTTTGACACCTACTTTTTCATGCAGGATACATTATTGTAGGCAGGTATCCAAACATTTATTTATTTTTTGTAATTAAAATAAGTACTCCAAACTGTGGATGATGAAATATGGTAGTATATAATGTGTTTTTCCCCTTCTGCTGAGTCTGACTCAATTTATCTTTTCTGACAGAATGAAGCAAATTCTTTTTAAAGCCAGAATCAAATACACATGAACATTTTTCATATCTTTTTTTAGTTGTTAAGGCTGAAATCTACTAAGCTTAAAATGATTTTTTGTATTTTAGGACTGAAGACACGTTGGTGTCCAAATCCTCCTCTGTCCAGCACTCATTCAGTTCCGATGWATCTCTGATGGCGGCCTCTGTCTGCTTGTGTCAAGTTTCACTCTGACATGATGCAGGTCAACACAGACTTTTGAGAGGATGCTTAGAGGAAATGTCTAAATAAAAAAAGGTCTGAAAGCCATTACGAGTTTGACTTGAAGTTTGGAGGGAAAATAGTTTCAAAGTATTCCCATGACCTGACTGTTTTTCTTTTCTTTCTTTTTTTTCTGTTGTTTTTTTTTTATTCTTGCTACATGCTGAATGACAGTAAATTTTCATTTTCATGCTTAGCGGTGGGCAGCGGGGGGCAAGTCAGGCTCAGCTTGGTGTCTAGAGCGTGGGGAACAGCATCCGTTTGGTAGCTGGTGGCCCGATGGAGGTCTTTTAATCCGTGTGGAGTGGAGAGTCCTGCCGGAGACTTGACCTCCCGCCATCTGTTCGCATTATCCCCGTAATCCCATCTCATTCTCTCCATCTCTCTGTCTTCCCCTCTCTGCCTTTGCTCTCTTACTTGTTTTTTTATTTTTTTTTAATTTTTTTTTTCATTTCTGCTCTTACTTTAGGGATTTGATGTGAGTGGAAGCATGACCGAAGGCTGTAGAAAAGAAGGCATGAATCGTAGACAAATAAAACTGTATGTGTGTGAGGCTGGAATGTGTATTTCATGGGTGGCCAAATCATTCAGTTCACCCAAGCACAAACTTTTTGCTTAATGGAATGGTAAAGATTAGGGTAAAGCCCCCCACCCCCACCCCCCACTTAGAACCAAATGAAAAAAAATGCACAAGCTTTCTATGAGTTATTAAAATAAGTAACTTTTAATGCACCGCTGTTCTTTAAAACAGACTAATAACACAGTCTGCTGTTTTATTGTTCCAACATAAATACGTTTGTGCACGCAGGATTTGAGTTTGTTATCGCAATCCCCTCAGTTTCACAAGTCCTTTAATATGGTGCCAAACGCAGTAAGAGCATCAAGAAAGTGCCCCATTAATTTCCCCCAAAGGTTGTCCCTCCTCCTCTAAAACAGCCAATATCAGGCTGTTCTCTGACTGCTGTAACTCCTGTTGGCACAGACATTACAGAAATGATTAATTTGGTTAATTAGTTAAATGATTCATTTAGAAAGTTGCATATGGATTCTGTTTTTCCCCCATCTTCTGAGTTTTTTTTAAAGAAGATGAGTAACTTGCACAGCTTTTCACATTCACCCTTTTTTCTGTCTCAGTTAAGGTGTGATCATCCAAGTTTAACCAACAAATATTATTTTTCAAAATAAAACTTCAAAATTAGAGATATTGCAACTAATGTATGTAATAATGCTATACGTACAAAATGAGTCAAAAGTCTCAGGACATTATTTTATTTCAGAAACATAGAAATGTACATATCTGAAAAGCCTCAAAAATTAATGGATCAGGGGACATATCTTTTAGGCTATGTCTGGAACATGATCATCATATTGAAAGCTGCCATATGGATCAAAGTATTTTCTTTTCTCCAAAGAAAGTGTTCATTCAGCATATCAGAAAGAACAAGAATTGTCTCAGAAATTCATTGGCACAATCCGATTTGCAATATCCCTTGTGGTTAAAAAGCTATCAGCACAGAAATTTGCAACAAAAACCGAGAAAGCCTGTTGTTTCAAAATGTGCTGTCCGTGGTCCTGAACACTGTGTTCAGCACCAGGGAAGGGTGTCCTGAGTCTTTTGACTCACCCGTTCCGTGTTGATTATTGTCCTGAAACTGAATATGATAGAACTAAGAATGCATGAATGAATGAATGAATGAATGAATGAATGAATGAATGAATGAATGAATGAATGAATGTATTATATATTTTGAAGCACAAAAGACACAACCCCAATTTATATTTATTGTGTAATTTTGAGACAAATGTGCTCGAGCCTTCCTTGTAGCAACATTATATTCTGTCTTATTTGGTTTTTTTGTCTTTGAAAGCAGCTGAATCAAACCCATTAAAAGAAAAACTTTTTTCTTATTGAACATTTTAATAAAACTATAAAATAACAATAAAAAATGTTGTCAGTTCTAACAAGAGCCTTATCTCCTTTAAGCTTCTATAAGAGGGGAGCAAAAAAGAAATGAAAAAAAAAAGGCTGAGCGCTGCAAGGAGCTACTGAGACGATGATTCTCAGAGGGATCAGTGGTGTTAGAAAACCCTTCACATTATACAGGAAGTCATTTGTTTTGTGGGATTCAGAAAGGAAAGCTCAACAAATTCCACTCAGTTCCAAGGTAAAACCAGAGATATCAGTTTGCAGCAGCAGATTTCATACACAACCGTCTAAGCTGCATGGATTTATCATCAATCACAGATTATTTAATGGCTCAAAATAAATCTTTCATTCTGCTTCTGCTTTTAGCAATTTCCCTGTTTTCTATAGTAGTTTAGGAAAACCACTAAATGTATTTTTATTTAATTATTTATTTATTTATTGCTAGAATGAATTATACAAAAAAGGAATAGTTCAGTAACAAATATGTTTTTTTAATGTAAAAGTTTTGAAGGRTACCAGTGCGTAGTCATTAAAGCACTCTTGTGATTCAGCTGCCTTTTGTAGATTTTTGTGAGGCAATTTTCAGTCCAGAGTTACTTCACAATTTCACCCAAATATCAAACAGATAATAGAAAATTGCACTTTACATGACTGAACCCAGATTTTAGTATCTTGAAAGTTTTCACATAATCATGGTTTGTGCCATATCATTTAGAATATTTCACCATGAAATTCTGATCCTTGTGATGATGTTACACTCAAACTTCTGTTATCCAAACTTGCCACTTTTTTGTAAACTTCTCTTACTTTCAAAAAAAGTCGTACTTGTTTAAATTTCTATATCACAACATGTATTTGTGAAGAATTCTGTCAGGAAGTGGAGTGTTAAATTTGCAGTGTTAAACTTTTCAGAGTTAATTTCAGCTCCCCAAGTGTTGTTTCAACACGTTCTTAGTAAATTGACATCCAGTGTTGGTGTTAATTCACAGAGTTGATTTTGTCAGTATTGTCTCAACTCTGAACAGTGTTATATAAGCTCCGCCCACTGTTAAGTCTTGATTAACACTCAACAGTGTCATTATATAACACAATGCAGTGATGACAGAAGTATTCTTGAAAAGCTCTGCCCTCTTGATTTGATTTGATTTGATTTATTGATTTAACAGGAATAGATTACTAAAACAAGTTACAAGTCCTCATGGACTAGAATTTTCTCAGCAAGAATGCTGGGTAATGTAGTAGAAATGACGTGTTTACATGTCGAAGACTATTAAAATGTTTATAAGTGTAAATAAATGTTTTTCTGGTTAGTTTTCTTGTTCAGGTTGGCTAGTTTTTCAAGTTTAAGTTTTGTGTTATTTGCCATAAGTCGACACCATGAGTGAAAGGTACTTCCTGGTGTGTGAAGGGTCACACTGTTGTGCTGTTTTGCCAACTAATGACCAGTGTTCATACAACACTTCAAGAGTTGATTTTRACTCTAGAATAGAGTTCAAAACTCTGTGTACTCTGACTCACACTGTGTAAAAAGAAAAACAAACAAAAATATAATGATAGTTGTACACAATAGAATGTACTTTTTAAAGAAAGGTTAGTGTAAAATTAACTCAATAAAAAATAACAATATTACTCTATAGAGTGTTAACGAGGTATAGTGTTAAATAATTTTACTCAATTCATTGTTGATTTTGACACTAAAAGAAGTAAAATTAACTCTGAATATTTAACACTGGCTATATAGTACATTTTACACCAATTTTGAATGGGACCAAATATTATATGAAACAGAGTTAAATTCAGCTCTGTAGGTGTTAAAATTACACTTTGTTTTCTACTGTGCATGGTTACCATGGTGACTCTAATGAGCACCTTTAACTTTAACATTTTTTTGCTTCATTTTACACTTCTTAAGCAGTTTACATGAAACATGTAGGCATTCAGTGAGCTTAGATTTTTACAAAAATAAGTCCATAGTAGTAGCTACACTTGTGCTCTTCAAAATTCTAAAAATTATAAAATTAGGAGACGAGGACTAATATTTTTTCACTATTGTTAAATTTATGTTTATTTCCAGAAATACTCTTAATAATGAACATATGTGCTTTTTGAGATGAATTACTGTCCAACAACAATGCAAAAAACTCAACATACTGTGCATCAGTGTAGACTGTAAATGTTAAATTTGGCTGGGGAATCAATGTGAGTGGTGGTTGTGAGACGTGAAAAAAAAGCAAAATAATTTTCAGCAAGAACATTTTTAGTTTCAARTTTGACTTTTTCTCCCAGAACTAGGTGATATGGTATGTTAGAAAGCTGACCTGATCAGAGCCACAGCTCTCATCAGTTTCCTGTTCGTGCAGCCCGAGCCTTGAGGCTCCGGATTTGGATAAATAAAGACAAACAGCTGGTTTTAATCAAGACAACTGCTCATTGGTCTCACAGATTTCAGCCACTAACTGCTGGGCTGAACACAAAACCAACAAGTCAGTCTGAATGCAAACAGATGAAGTGTGTTTTATGAGCTTGTAGAGGAACACACACACACACACACACACACACACACACACACACACACACACACACACACACACACACACACAAAGTGATGATACAGTGTTTTGTGTTTCACAATATTGTGCCAGGTTACAGTGAGGGAAGCTGTTTTTGTTAATGATCTGTGTTGTGTTGAGACAAAACCACTGGCACTGATTTGTTCATTCAAATAACATCAATGGCCCATGCTATGTGTTTATTGTTTCTTGCTCAGACAATGTTTGTTTTATGKAAATGATAAATCAAGAAACATCCTAATTTGTAACTCTGTTCCTCACTGTCACTGCAGTTATCTTGCTGCTAGTTGGTTTTCCATTGATTTCAAGAGGAAGTCTTTTTTTTCTGTTTCTGAATTAATGCTGTCAGGCGATCATTTCACAATTCGTATAACTGTTTGAGGTCATTTTTCTTATTATTTTTGCACAGCATGTGACAGTTCACACTTATAAAATTTACTTACTTTTCTTTGTTCAGTGGTGAAACTCAGTTTATTAGATAGTTTAGAAAATACTGTTTTGTATTGTATAAAAAGTATTGCATGAAACAGTTTAATCTTACTAGTCTCAACTAATCACCAAAAAGAAAGAAAGAAAGAAAGAAAGAAAGAAAGAAAGAAAGGTATAATCCCTTGTTTGTTGGAAAGCTCCATCTCTGACCCTCTTGACCAAATCAGCAACATATTGCATCAGTACATAGATAATAAAATTATCTTACTTGTTTTCAAACACAGAGTTTTTAGTGAAAGCTGGGGTCATGACRATGCGGCAAAGTTAGACATCACACTGTTGACATACGTTTGGCTCTAAATTCAACATATGTCAGCCAATCAGGATTAAATTCACTATGGTCTATCCTAATCCACTCCACTACAGGAATGCMGTCCAATTTTGTGGGTGTGTGGTCTAATTCCTCCACATTTCCCCCMTTTAAATATTAAAAAAATCAGCTCCAAGCTATGCTTTGACCTACTGTAGAATCACAACTCTCGGTACACATGTGTAAAGTCTCAGAACCTACAAAAAAGTCTCTTGGAGTCATGGTCCAAACCTCACAGCAGATCAGCCATTTTGGATCAAAGGTGCTAATTTGTCTCTTTTCTTTCACGGTTGGTCATAAATCACAAAAGCATGATCCGATCTGAACCAAATTTTGTGTGAGAGACCTGCTCAACACGTTTGTGTAGTAGTTTGATAAGATCACTTTATCCCACCTTCCGTGATACCAAAAAAAATAAAAAAAATAAAAAAA
>NW_013952526.1:418071-421822 GCF_001266775.1 Austrofundulus limnaeus | reverse complement strand
TTCTTCTACTGACTTGTTTAAGTTAATGTCAGCTGTCATGTCTTTTAAAGTTATTAACATGTATTGGACCCTATATCAACTCTTGTTTTTTAAGTTGTTTACATTTTATTATTTTATTTATTTTTAAAATTGTTTTTACTTTTTTCATTGTTCTTAACTTGATCAAGGTGTCCTTTTATAACTAGCAATGTACCTCAGGCTTTTAATTGTGCTATAAAAAAACACTCAACAATGTTTTAGCCAACCACAGATCAATTTCTATCTTTGTGTTTTTTATCCAGAATCCTTGAAAAAACTGTTGAAAAACARCTTTTATGATTGAATGAATGAGCCCATTTAAAATTATGTATCCTACAATCAATCTTCATCCAGTCTAACATAAAAAAATGTCTCACTGTTGGTCTTGTTGGATCTCAGTGCTGTATTTGACACGACTGATCAAAAACATTCTTATACACAGCCCTACATACATCACTAGGATCAAGGAAACTGCTTAAGTTGAGTTTTAGTCATAGAYCTGAAAGACTTCCATTTCTACACATCATTAACCTGTTGTCATTATGTTTTAAAATGAATTATGGTGTTGTCTGGGGCTCTGCTCCAGGTTCAGTTCTTTAGAGAAATGTAACATACACTACCATTGTTGTGCTATTGACACACAGCTTTATTTATCAATAATGCAAGATGACTCTTATCTGCTGCTCAAACTCCAGACCTGCCTTAGAGGCATAAAGATCTGCATGTCCGAAATGTTGTCCTGTTGAACTTAGATAAAACTGACGTCAATGTTTTTGGCCCTAAAAAAAACTTAAGACATGATATTATACATTAAAACTCTCACTCTTGATTAATTTGCAGTAATGTTTAATGCAGAGCAATTCAACTGGCAACATTTTTAGTTTTAGTTTTTGCTTATTTTACTTATTTTATTTTAAAATAGATTTTAAATCAATTGTAAATTCAAAATGCATGATTCAATGCAAGAAAATAAACACATTTAAAAAGCAAATGATAACAGTACTTGTTATTTTACATAATGCCTTTTTTTCCCTGTACCATTATCTATTAAAGCCTGTTGTAGTTTCTACACCATCTTTATAACATCTATAAAATTAGAAGCGTACCCACAATGAAATTAAAATAACTGGACCATGCCTTTACCACCTGCGGACTAGAATATTGTAATGSCATTCTAGCTGGTTGTTCAAGATACTCCTTAAAAAAATCTTACAGCTCAATCAGAAGTCTGCAGGGTGAATACTGACAGGTACAGACTGCATTTCTCCTGGTTTAGCCTCTCTGCATTGGCTTCTTGTGGCAGAATACAATACACAATCCTCCTCAGTACATATAAAGCCCTGAATGGCCCAGCTCCAGCATATTTAAAGCAGCTAAATGTCCCTCATGACCCAACTAGAACACTTAGCTCGCAGCATGCAGGTCTATTAGTTCTTCCAAGAATCTCTAAAACTGGAATGGGAGGGAGAACYCTTAGTTTTCAGGCTCATCTCCTCTGGAATCAGCTCCCTGCTTCAGAATGAATCACCAGCTTTTTTTCCTCCCTGTCTTTAAAAACAAATTAAAAGCCTATTTATTTGACAATGCTTAATTTTAATTACCTATTTCTACTTTCACGGTTCCTGTTTTATTGAATTGCCTGTGTGTTTTTACATTTTATCATTTTTTTATTCATTTCATTCTTCATGTTTCATCTTTAATACTTATTTTGTTTGCAATATTGAGCACTTTGACATACCTCTGTGTTTAAAAAGGGCTAAATAAATAAAGTTGAGTCGTGGCTCTCGGGTGATGTAACAGGATGTGYTGGGTTTGTACATGAATATTTGGCTGAGCAAACTTGAACAAGCTTATTGCGTTCCCATTGCTACAGCAGAAGCTACAGCACATAACCGTCAGTGCTTGTTATGACGTGCTCATCCTTTGCAGCACAAAATGGATCTGTCCTGTTAGTTCTGACTTCTATACCCCCTTCTTCTGAATCGCTGTAGTGCTTTTTCAAACGTCATTTTACAAATTAAACCAAAAGCCCACAACACTCAGCTCCACTTGCAAGGCTTCCATTGTTGGTAGGAAATGTGACATGCATAAGTGATGTGACTGCGCTGACTACCAGCCGCGCGGTGTGCAATCACAGCATTCCCCTGGAGGTGCAAAAACAAACAAGTAAGTCCTTATGGCTCCTCCGTGGTGGGTMTAACAATCCTAACCCGCAGTGAGTTTCTATAACTGTTTGGTCTGAAAACACCTATTGTCTGTGCAGAGTAACAGTCTCTTTTAGTTTCTTCATCTCACACTCATATTGGTGACTTCTACTCTTTCAGCTGTGCTTTGACACCTGCAGTTTTGAAGAAATCCCAATTCTCAGCTTCATATGCTCTCAAATGTGCTATAGAATTGCTGCCTTTTCCTGGCTGTGCTCTGTGATTGAATGGCTGATGGCAAGTTAGTTTGTGATCTGATGGTAGTGTAAAGGAACAGGCATCAGAAACTATTCTGACTCATTATTATAAAAAATGAGTATAAAATGAAAACAAAATTGGAAGCAGTTTGTTCAGTTACAAATATATATCCAGATTAAAAAGACACTTTTACTATAACACGTTTAAATGCAATTACTATAACATCAACTCATATAAATTGTAGTAAAGGAGTGTGAGTGGTGTTAAAGCCTAAGAAAAGAAAAACTGAAAAGGCAGTTCAAACTGTTGAAATCTGTCAAGGTAAAGTGTCAGATTGACTCATACATTAAAAGAAGCAGAGCTCAAACACTGAGAGGAATATAAGCGCTAAATGAAAACTGTCAGGTCAAGAGTAAGTTATCAAAGGAGCCATAGGTTCCAGTCAGAGTATAAGTGCTAACAAAACACGGCTTTGCTTGAAAAAAAAAACACGTCCAGCTGAATATGTTATAGGAAAATATTGTCAGAGAACATTGTCATCAATGATATCAGTTATCATTTACCTTCTTATAAAACTCTTTATCCAGTCGTTTCTTGTCCCTGCTTGGTACGCATGGATAAACATGAAAAAGTGTTTGTTTATTGTCACCATATCTACCACCGCTCATCATTATCAGAAAATCTGAAYGATTTTGTACCATTTCTTAGTGTACCTGAGTAGATTTGTAAAAAAATATTTAAAAAAACTGATGAACAAAAGTTCCCTTCTGATTTGAATGGAGATTTAAAGTACATTTCTCTGAGTTTGATCTGTTGGTCAAAAGCTGCATATCCAAACAGCAGCAACACAGAGGGACCATAAAATTAAAACAAAAAAAGAAAACATATGTCCATAAATGCATTTCAGTTAAGACTCAAGGACCTTTTGCTGCATCCTGATGCCATCTGAGAGAGAGCTATACAAAGATGGAGGTCAGYGTGCTGAGTGCATAGTAAAGGGATGCAAAAGCTATCAGGAAAAAAACATTTGTTGAGTACTAGGTGAGGCAAAATCAATATTAATTTGAAACGGAAGGAAATTTAAAAATTCACCACAATCCAACCACATAATCATAGACTGTGCAGCGCAGTGAAGCCGTCTCACAGTGTGAAGCCGGCCTTAGTTTTGTTTTATTCTTTTGAAAAATGGCCGTGGCATTGTAGTCTGATTCAGCTCTGACTTGTTGTGAATCAGTGCTGTTTTTTTTAGTCTAAAATGTTTCATAATTAAATTTCAGAATTAGTCTCAGTTTGACACTTTTTAAAAAAAAAAATGCTCACTCTCCAAGTTA
>NW_013952526.1:416090-417828 GCF_001266775.1 Austrofundulus limnaeus | reverse complement strand
ATTTGGCTGTTCCCTTTATCAGGGGTCGCCACAGCAAGTCATCCTCCTCATCCCACTTTGTCTTCTGTTCTCTCTCCAAAAACTGAACCGCCATGTCCGGACTAACTTTTGATCCTCTTCTCTCAAGTGCGAACCTCCACCTTTCCAAATTGTCTTCCACCTGTTCACTGTTGTCACCACAGATCCTAATGTCATCTGCAAATATCACTCCAGCCTAACCTCATCAGTTACTCTGTCCATCACCAGAGCAAACCAGAAAGGACCCAGAGCCAGTCCTTTGAAGCAATCCCAGCTCTGTCCTCATAAATGTTCATCAGTCTAACATGCTTCCCTGCCACTCAAGATGTCCTCACACAACACCACAGCTCCTACCTCGGCACCTCATCATATGCTTTTTCTAAATCAATGAAATGATCCCCGCCTTCTTTATATTTCACAGCGACAAACTACTGAAAGAAAACATCTGCATTTTAGAAAAAAAAAAACTAACTACATAAAATATGTCTAAGGCCTATTGTTCATTTAAATGTTTTTATGAAACATCTTCAGTAACTTCTAAGATATCAGTTAGTCACACTAAGTTTCCCCTGAGCAGGAAGGAACCACAATATSTTTCTATAAATAGGACTTTGAATCTGTGTCATCGCAGCAGAAGGCAACTGTAACACAGATTCTCTCATCTTTATTATTGTCAGAGATAATGTTATGTATCCGTAATGGATTCTCCGTTCATTCAGCATACAGATCACAGCTCTTCTTTTAGCTCAATTTGTTGTACAGAAGAGCTAAACAAACACTGTAAGCACGTATCAATTAAGGCTACTGTAGTTTTGTGGAGCCGTTTATCATCAGGACCTGATTGGTTTATGTTCAGAACTACGCTGTAATCAAATGYAAACCAAGATGAAGACAAGAGGTGATGACTATATCTGGCTCAGCTGGCTTTGTAATGAGGACAAGATCTGGCTGGTAGTGAAATACAATGTTATTTCTGAGAGCTGCTTCAAGAAGGCTTACGGCACCGACAGCCACACTAAGGAGATGTATCTGTAAGGTCTGGAGGATAAATGACTTGTTCCAAGAGTGCGGGTGTGGTCACGGTCATAAAAAGCATGTGCTACCAGCTACAGCAAAGAAGATGAAACAGGCACCAGTTTTAGCAGCACACTACAGGCCAAGGCCTTATTTCGACAGCAGATGTCAAGCACTTATTTTATTTTAAAAAGAGTGTCATCCTCCTTAACAAGGTTATACTTTTGTTTTATTCTTTCTTTAAAAGAACAGATTTTTTTCTTCCTGCTACGTGTTGCTGCTGTGCTTCCCTTCACCTTCTGTTCAAATTTGTTTTTTTATTTTTTTATTTTTTTTTTTGTTCTGCAAAGTTCCAAAATGATAACGTGACTTGAAAGTTTTTAAGAAGTAGTTGTATGTATCTGTCAGTTCTATACTGCTTAAATGAAAAGGCTTCAATAAAATCATTTAGCGTATGAATTAGTGTAACATTTTTGTWTTATTTTAATTTGCATGCAAGTTATGCAATACCAGCATAATCCATATACCTTAATATACAGAATGTGCAATATTTAAGCATAGTGCAATAATGTTGTTTAACTTTCTGCTAATTTAGTTTCGYATTTACAAGCAACACTCAATGTGCTTTTTAATGTGCTTTTTATTGTTTTTCTATTGTCGTTGATATACAGTAAATATATATATATTCACACACACAGCGGGTAAA
>NW_013952526.1:412957-415837 GCF_001266775.1 Austrofundulus limnaeus | reverse complement strand
GATATATGTAGACATATTTTAGATAATTTTATCCTGATACTCTTTTTTTTTCTTTTAATGTGTATTCGCACTAATTTCTAGATGGACCTTCAATAAAGGCTTTTTCACATATTCATGAGAAATTTTACGAAAAGACAAAAACGCAAGTTGCTTTTACTATCTTTGTGGGGACATTATTAATTTATTTTAATTTTGACCTCTGCATGCAAAGCACATTCATATTGTTTTTATACTGTTTATTATGACCCGCACACATGAACCGCTGGTCATAATAAACAGTGTACATTCAAAAATGCTTATAACTCAAGAACAATTCAACATAGGAGTTTCAGATTTTTTTGGTTGTTAAGCTCTGATGAAGGGCTATCCATGGGGCCCACCAATGACTTCTGAACTCTGGTGCATTGGTGCTTTGCATATGTTYGGGGGGTCATATATGCTTTTGCTATGCAGTATCCAGTTTTTTAGTCATTTCTATAGCCTAGCCCTGACCCTAGACCTAACCACCCGAGTACATACCCGACCCTAAACCTAGCCTAAACTCACTTCCCACCCTGGTCCTAAACTTAACCCCCCACCCAAAATCAGCATCCAGGCCAGGCTTTGGTTTGCATGAGGATCACTGAATTCCCACAAGGCTGTGTTTTTCAGGAAAATGGYCCCATTGTGTACCAAATGCACATCCCGTCTCACACACACACACAATTACATGAATATTTGCCATTCATGGTGGCTGGTGATAAAAACAAATTTAGATCAGGCTGCTTTTTCTCACATAAAACAGAGCTTCTCAAACTGCGGTCCTAGGAGCCCTAGGTGTTCATAAGCTGTAGATTGTGGATCCCTAAAATGAATTGCAAGAAATAATTAATTATGACGTTTCATTTTCAGCAGTGCATATACACACATGGGGACCAATAGGCTGGATTAATAAACACACTTAGACAAATTGTATTAATTAGTTCATTATTCCATTGGCAGTTAGGTGTTAAAATAGCAGTAAATGTGTTTTTAATCAGCATAAGGTTTTTGAGGGAGTCCTGGAAAAATACCTCCTCTGTAAGGAGTCCCCGGATGTAAAATGTTTGAGAAGCCCTGACGTAAAGGTGGTTTATAAAATTGAAAAAGCTTAGGTTACTGTTTTTCTTTTGATAATTTTTGGGAAGACCAGGGTTAAGCCCAGAAATATTTGRTATTAGTTAAATAATTGCAAGCATATCCGAGGAAATAAAAGAAACAGCTTGAACTTAAGTTAATTGATAATAGCTGATAGCTACTCAATTTTCCTCCAGCTGAGATACTGTTTTTACAGTTCTTTAATCAGTTCTGCAGCTTCCATAACTTTTCTCACACGAGATGATAAACATTTGTCCAGTTCTCATGTTATTGAATCTGAGGTCATGAAAACAATGTGTTCACTTAACACTTTTAAAACAATATGTGTTCATGATATGAATACAATTGTTCACAATATTTCAAATGTTCAGGGAATGTTTGGAAATCTGCTGTTGGTAAGTTCAAGTAGAAAACCCTGAATTGCAAATGATCTCTCATTGAAGAGAATATTCCCCTTCTAGGTGTTCTTACTCAGAACCTAATGACTTTTCAGACCTTTTACTTTACAAGTGCAAAAAGGTCTTTAGCACATTTATGTCCTCTTTAAAAATTTGTAGACAGTGATCAGAAGTGACATGGCCTTCTTCTTGTCTGGTAATAGTTTTAAAGAACCGTGACATTATTAATGAATGATCGTGTCTTTTAAATATATCAGGGGRGGACAGACAAAATATCTGCAATGCTGGCACTTGGTCTTAATTTGCAAAACCATTTGCATAGCTGAACTATCCAAAAACTTTATTATGAATAATTCATGATAGTTAGGAGCAATGATTTGTGCCAGTATCAACTTCAATTACTGTACAATATATTAGATTTTTAGCATATTGCCTACAGTTTTAATGGATTTTCTACTGTTTTACAACTTTTACCTCTGCTCCCTCTGTGCCAGATTGTGGCTGAGTTATTATGCATTTAGCTGTTTTAATGGTGTCATTATCGCCATAGAACATCTACTAGAAATGTGAAGCAGATGGTAATAGTGTTGCAACTCAGATTTGTAACCTAATTCAAGTTAGTATATTTCTTAACCCCTTAACCCATTGATTTAGATTTGAATACAGAGCTTCACTGTGCATTGCTAAAGGGTTAAATAAGATTCTAGCTTACTATAAAAATAAGCATTAATCCAAGATAAATGCCATTAAAAATGTTTGTTATTTTATGTGTGGATTGGCAGTGTTTTAAAAGTATTTATTTTAAATTCAAACATGAAGAGGGAAATGGAGCTGAGCTAGTAAATGTTTTATAAAAATAAAGGTTTAGGAAAAAAAAAATATGATGGTTGTATCATTGTGTTTACAGACTGATTTATATAATTTGATATTTCTGAACACATTCTGAAGACTAGGGCCTGCCCTTTAGCACAGTTGGTTACTTCAAACAAAAAGGTTTACAAATCTCACCTGGGATCTTTCAGTGTGGAGTTGGCATGTGTGGGTTTTTTGCTGATTATTTCATTTCCTCCCATCATTCAGGAATCTACATGTTAGGTTGATGAAATACTCTAAATTAGTCCAAAGCACTTGTGTGGTTGTGTTTGTGTGTTTRTGTGTATGTGTGTATATGCATAATTGGTTATTTCTACATGGACCATTGGTGCACGCCACTACATGACCAATGATCCCTAGAGGTAGACACCAACTCCCCACATTTCTGAACAGGATCAAGGTGTTGCTAAAGAATGAATGAATGAATGAATGTATGTATGTATGTATGTATGTATGTATGTATGTATGTATGTATGTATGTATGTATGTATGT
>NW_013952526.1:410316-411921 GCF_001266775.1 Austrofundulus limnaeus | reverse complement strand
CCTTTACTGAGATAGCAAAATGTGGGGGAAATGGAGGTGGATTAGCCACATTGCTATTGCTTCAATCCCTGGCGAGCTACATCTGTTTGGCTGCTCTGAAAATGAAAATTAGGACATTAGTAAATCATAGTGAAGAAAAACACATTAAGAATGAATAAAAAACTATAGGTGACTAATAAAAAAAACTTGCAGTTGTATGAATAATCTACATAAGTGTTTGTTTAACCTACTAAAATAAGATTACCTGCTCACACCACAACTTTTAATTAAAGGTTGACAAGGTTGAAAAAAAAAACAAGCTTTCAAAATTGCCTCTGATGGTAAAATTTCAGGGGACACAGTGCTACTAAAATACTGGTTTTGAGCTTTCATGATATCTAAATCCCTAAATAACTGAACATTTTCACATTTTTCCATCTGTTTACAGGCAAACTGCTATCTCCTATGTTTATGCAACGAGTTAATTRCGCTGAATATGTTCAGGTTGTCTGCAGTAAAGACGGCTTCTCTTTTCTGGTCAGAAAGTTTTAGCACTGCATGTGATCTTTTGCTCACCATTGCATATCTAATCATTTTTTGGTTCAGAAGTTCACATTTAACTATAAAAAAAACTTAAAAGTTGCTTTTCAAACATTCTGGGCATACTTTAGATGAAACTCTGCCTGAATTCTGGACTCTCATTAGTTAAAGTTAATTCGGCATGAATCTGGATTTAAGATATTTCCTTTTCAGCAAATGGCCATGAAAATACTTCAAGGGACCTTTGCAGAGGCACCCTCTCAATAGGCTTTAYTATTTTTACATAAGTAGTTTTTTTTTCTTTTCTTCTTTTTTATCAGTGCCAAGGCCATRGGACAGATTCCTCTGTTTTTAGAACAATGCTGCCGGTTTATCCTGGAACCAGCAGCTCACTCTGAAATTTTTATGCAAMGAATACTACTTCATTAAAAGAAATTGGTTGGTAATACGCCAACAGCCTCCTTTCTGCAGGCCTGCCGCTCCTTAGAGAAGGTCGTCTGCCATGCTTAAGTCATGTTGCCTTTGCAGCTGCTCCCTAATTGACGTGTGCATCGCTGTAATGTGGCGAGCGCAGCCTATTTATTTGTGTGTGGGTAGAAGCCACAAGGTAGCTTCCTCGTGTCAAGCCTTTCTGCCAGCTTCTGCTGCAACGGGATCAATTAATGTCTGCATGTGCGTATGACTGTGTCTGCGCGCTTGTGTGTGTGTGTGTGAGGGTCAACATGTGTGTTTTGATCAAGTATGTTTGTGCGTGTGTGTGTGAACCCATCTCGTTGAACCATTGCCCTGCAGCACCTCCTCTAATATGCTCAGTACACAAGAGAGCTCCCTTTTGCTCTTCTTCCCTCTTGTTTCTTCTCCATTTCATTTTCTGTTTATCTTGTCGAGGCATGCACACTTTTTCTTGTTTCCTTTTTTTTTCCCACCTCACTGGGAAGCGTTTTCTTTCCATCTTGTGTTGGCTCATGCATTATGTCCACACTTCCTTCTGTGTACTTCAAAATCATCCAACAGCAAGCACACAATATAGTGTTTGATTTGTTTCCTCCTCTGCATTTTTAGTTTTGTTCTTTCTCACATTTATCC
>NW_013952526.1:408039-410157 GCF_001266775.1 Austrofundulus limnaeus | reverse complement strand
CCTCATTCTTTTCCTTTTGCTGGTTCTCATCGCATCCTCATTTTTCTTTACCGGATGTTCTCACACTATAGCATTTTGCCCTTTTTTGAGCCTAAATTTGCCTGCTTTTTTCACCCTTTTCTTCATTTGCTCCTTGAGCATCACTTCTCAGGGGCACATCTCTCTCCTTCTCCTGCTATGGCTCAAGCTATCAATGTGAGTGATTGTGCAATCCGACGGCGTGTAAAAGACATGAGGAGACTGTCAAATAGATCAATAGACAGTGTCTGAATATGTCTTCTAACCTTCTCCGCACAACCCCGCTCATATGCGCACACACACACACACACACAAACAGACATGCTGAACAGCATCCAAACAGTCACAGGTGCATTTTAACAAACATTTCAAAGCATTGACATGCATTCAACGCAACAGAGTGTGGAATCCTGCGAATACACGTATATGCATAAAAATGAAACATGTTTCACTGCCTTTGTAGAACAAAATGCTTTATTGAGAGGTAGATACAAAGCATGAATAGACTCAACACAGGTGTTTGGGTCACCAAGACAGGAGCAGCGATTGTTGCGCTTCACAGTGATCGATTCGCCATCTGAGCAGTTGATCTGATTAAAGACAGACAAGCTGACAGGTAAAGATTGGTAGCCTCTCTTTCTGACTCCRCTCGCACATGATAACGTGCTACAAGTACCTGATCTCTTATCTGTGCCCCGCAGTAGTCGCCAGTACAAAAAGTGGAGCTGGCATCATGTACTGCAGTGTTTGTCGGATCATCTATCAGCTTGAATCCGCTCCAACATCGAGGCTCGAGTGCAGCAGGATATAAGTTAAATTAGACCTTTGTGATAGTTATGTCCGTGAGAGCGCTCACAATTATGTTTTATATATTTACAACATGAGTTTCTGCTGTGAATTTCCTGGTTTGCCCTACTACAGCAGAAACAAAGCAAGCCAGCAAGAAAAAAAAAAAAGATGCAAAGGTCAGATCTTCAGTGGTCCCACAGAGTTAAATTGATGACAGTGAAATACATGCAGATATGAAGTTTGGAAGRAAAACAGGCTTATATAGTTTAGTACAAGTGGTATGCAAATGTTGTTTAAAGCCTTAAAAACCAGAGGTGGATTTTTACAGTGATCCAGTGTGAAAGCAGAGCAGCATGAATAGAACAACAGGGAAGCCAAAAATATATATATACAATTCCTAATGTAGCTCTGTTTTGTTGTAAGGCATGTTCTGTCATTTATTTATTCACTTTTCATATCAGCACTAATTTTAGTATGTTTGGTAGAACTGTGGGTAACAAACTGGCACAAATATACCCGTAGATAATCATAACAGGGGCATTTGAATAAGTTTATGAGAAACTTTCAAGCAGAGAAAGAAAATCAAATTCATGAAATGAGTTTTTGTACTCTCTTTTATGTTTTTCTTTGGTCTTTAAAGGTCTGAAAAATCATATAGGGATCAATAGTTTTATGAGTCCAATTATTATTTTTTTGATTAATTAGGTCTAAAAGTGGAAATTTTGGAGCAATTCAAATTAATCTAAAATATTTTGTTTATTTATTTTGTTGTTTCAACATCATATGTTGATAGTTAAATCAGTTTTAAGGGTTTTGGAAATATTTACAATATTATTGATTAATCAACAATCCATAAAGGTGATTTTATAATCTCCTCACAGAAGAGCATTTCTTACTGCTCATACTATAAATGAGTACTTAATAACTACAGCTTATGAGCCTTAGGCCCAACAGAATGTGAGCAGTTAAAATAAATAACATAACATTATGAATCACCCATTAAAATATGCAGCTTTGTGTCCAATTAATTTCTTTAGTTTTAAAATGATCCTACTTTACTTTTTTTTTTTTTCCTTTATGCCAGAGGTGTGATGAGTGCAAGAAAGCAGTGGCAGGACAAGAACAGAAAAGAAAAATGTTAATATTTAGAGTTAAACAGTCTACCAATAAACATACTGATATTTCTGTGGGTATTTTATAATGACATTATTTTATAATTGTTGTGTAATGGCAGTTAATACATTACAGAACACCAAATCATTTCTTGTGTCTATTAGTGTTGTTGAATCATTTATAAGTAATGTGTTCATT
>NW_013952526.1:404571-407862 GCF_001266775.1 Austrofundulus limnaeus | reverse complement strand
TGCAGTTCTAGTTATATTTTATACTTTAAATGACAACATGACACAGCACAAAAAGACATCTTATTGCATTCTCAGGGTAAGAAATTACTAATTAAAACATATAATTGGTTCTATTACAGTTTCATTTCAGATATTAAAGTTCAATTGTTGATTTATATGCCCTTTATCAATCTCAAACTTTTCTTGTTAGGGTTAATATGATTTGGTGTACTTTGATTGCAAAACTTGTTTTCTTTGTTTGTCTCTTTTTTGAACATTTGTTACAGCTGGTGTCCATAACTCCAATCTTTTTTACTTCCCGCCCACTAAAATATGTTTACTACCACACTTTGAAATTTCAACATTCAGATTCTGTTTGATATTTAACTTTACTGAAGATAGACAGTGTATTTAACCACCAAAACCTCGTGAGGAGAAAATAGGCACTACACACTTTCTAAATAATGCCGTTTTTTATTGCCATCCACCACACATGAAATTAAACAATGCTTTTGCTTACATTTTTGTTCATTTGTATGTAGTATTAGCAAAATATCAAATGATGCATTACATGGATTTTAATAGCAGTTAATAAAGATTGTAATAAATAATTTTATTAAAGATTGTTGTCACAGCTAAGCAACTTGTTCAACACAAAATTGGCCATAACTCAGTCAGTTGTGTATGTAATAAAGTAACATTTGTTCTGTTAGAAGATGAGAGTCATCCTCAACGCAGACTTCACAAGCTAACAGATCAGTTGGACCTCATTATATTACAACAAATTGGAAACATTATTCACAAAATTTGATTAAATCAACTCCAGTAACTTTATCTGTTCCCATCATAAAATGGTCTTTAGCATGGAAAGCAGCAAACAATATGGATTCTTTCAAGAAATTAAGTAGACTGATTTTCTTAGATTGTAAAAGAAAAGCAAAAAATAGCTTGACATTGCATATTAATCTGTGCAACCTGTGTTTTAAACACACATTTTAGTCCTTTTTTCACAGTGGAGGTTGAGATGTTTTTAATAGCAGAACATGGATGTTCTTTGCAAAAAGTGAGGTTTTCAGGCATAAGTTCATGATGGCGTAGAATCTACAAGTGATTACATTACATGAAAGTGTTACAGGTCATTGAGGGTTTTCAGCATGCACAAAACATCTGTAGCAAGGTTGTTGTGAAGTTGTAAAGTAAATGTTGTGGTGTGCATCTGAAGTGTGGGGAAGCACAGGGGGAGTGTGATGAAAGTGGGTCTATGATGTGGGCCTGCAAACAGCAGCCTAGTTCGGTTGTGTAAATTTGAAGCAAGACTGGCCACAATAGCCTCACACCAATAGACTTTGACCTTATYGCCCCCACCCTGCGCTAGCAGTAGCAAACATCAGTTATTACAAGATTTTTTGGCAGCACAGCTACTTTAGCACGACCCCTCCCACCTCTACTTGCTCTACAACCAATAGGATTGTGCCAAACTGCTGCAATGATCAACTGATGCTCTTAATGTACCAAAAACTATCAGTTCAGGCCCAGCAGTTCTCCATTCACATTCTGAGTGCAAAGCAACAAAAGCACTTATTCTTATTATGATYAGACCTCTTGAACAAGGAGGGAAGAAAGAGAAATCTTGTCAAGGATCAACACATAAAACCTTTTCACCTGTTTATTTATTTATTTATTTATTTATTTATTTATTTATTTTTTGTTTGTTTGTTTGTTTTTACTAAACTGTTTTTCATCCTCCAGCCACGTTCTAATAGGTTGTGGGAATCATGTTGTGATTTTCAGCCAGGTGGCTTAATAGATACAGTACTTCAGACAGACAAATAAATAAATAAATAAATAAATAAATAAATAAATAAATAAATAAATAACGGACAGCTATTCAACAAAGAATGCACGGACAAGTCACTGTATGAAGCTCCACAGTTCAAAACCATGTCTCAAATGGAGTTACAAACAGTTTAAACCTCTTTAAACTCTGAGTTCGGAAAAATGCTTTCTGAAAACATCGTTTTACTTTTGATTTGATTATACTAAAATATAATTACCTTGAATGGGTAGTTTCTTTTTATGTCTTTCAATAACACTGTTTTATTATCTTTTCAGCCTTCAGCATTCTCTTCTTTTACATCAAAACATGGAAGGAAAAAATGAAATGTAAAAAAACAAGATTGGTTGTAGTGATAAGAACCCCAGCTGTCAAGCTCGCCTGTTTTTTATGCATAAACTCAGGCATACATTATCACCCACAGTGAATTTATTATAAAATGATTCAGGAAACACGTGTTTCCCTGAACTGCACAATCAGGGTGATCTAATTTCAGATGAAAAAAAACCTCTAGATGTCATAGAAATAGCAGTTGCACTTCAGCACATAAACACTTGATAGTGTGCATAATTTAGGATGCCTTTAACAAGTTTGTGTGCTTGCATGCACAGAAGTATGATAACAAGAAACTACGCCATGAGCGGTAATCTGCTAACACAGTGGATTGAGTTGACTCTGGATCAGCAGTGGTGTGAAACACAACAGACACTCAATTACTGCTACACCGTCATGTTTGGTGTAGAGGAACAGACAGAAACAGAATGGGGTGGGGGGGGGGCTCCCTTTTAATTGTGGTAATACATCCGTGCACAGGCAAAGGTAAATTAAAAACAAAGATGAAAGTGATGTCTGTGTTTCGGTAATAAACTAATGCAGGAACTTGCAAAGCTGCATGCGTTTGCACTGTGGAAGCATTAATGAATCAGAAGTGTTCACACCAACACACACATTCACACACACACAGAACTGGTCATGTGTCACCAGATTATCTTTGAGCTAGTTGTTCCCAACAGCAGCTACAACTGCATGGCATTGTCATTATTATCCTCCTCCTTTTTTGTGTATGTGTCAGTGTGTGCATGTGTATGTGTGTATGTCTGTGTGTGTGTGTGTGTATGTGTGTGTGTGTGTGTGTGTGTGTGTGTCTGTCTCTCTCTCTCTCTCTCTCTGTGTGTGTGTGTCTCTCTGTCTCTCTCTGTCTCTTTCTTTCTCTCTCTCTCTGTCTCTCTCTCTCTCTGTGTGTCTCTCTCTCTCTCTCTGTCTCTCTCTCTCTCTCTCTGTCTCTCTCTCTCTCTCTCTCTCTCTCTCTCTCTGTCTCTCTCTCTGTGTGTCTCTCTCTCTTTCTCTCTCTCTGTCTCTCTCTGTCTCTGTCTCTCTCTCTGTCTCTCCCTCTCTGTCTCTCTCTCTGTCTCTGTCTCTCTCTGTCTCTCTCTCTCTCTCTGTCTCTCTCTCTGTGTGTCTCTCTCTCTCTCTCTCTC
>NW_013952526.1:400445-401449 GCF_001266775.1 Austrofundulus limnaeus | reverse complement strand
CTCCTAAATCACTCGTACGCACAATTTAAGAACAAATCTGTGTGTACAAACGGTTCTTGCATGAGGCCCATTGAGAAGCTTTAAAGGGTAAATATCATGTAAAATCAACTTTTTTGAGTTTTATATCATATTATAATGCTATCCTCTCATCAAAAACATGCCCAGAGTCTGCTTTGATTCATTCAAGCATGTTTCAGAAACCTGTAGCATCCTGAGGCAGCAGGCAGGGGAGCAAAATGGCCGGTTGGGACTAGAACCGCCTATTGGGATCAGCTCCTCCTATGGACTGTGTCTCCAAGCTGAGCTTCCCCATCACAGAGCACACACACCCACCTTGCCTGTGCTGAAATGGGCAGGACAGAAGCGGAAGGAGGTTCTTAAAGAGACAGAGACCAATTTCAAGGCGTTTAGAAACAGATATAATGAGAAGTCAAGTTTAATTTCTATTTAAAATAAAGACAGCATTTTAATAACAACTGAAGGTGACATAGTTATTTTTATTATGTTACAGAAGTAAAGTTGTAGTAAAAATGTAAAATTGGATAAAACTATTATAAATAGTGTAAAATTTTGGTCCTCCATCTCCATCAAAACTTTCCAAATCTGCAAAGTGCCTGTGAATACCAAGAATAAAGATAATTTTCTGGTGACAAAAGTGAAAAAAATAAATAAATAAATACATAAATAAATAATAAAAATAAAACATTGACACTTTTCTTTGTAGTTTATTAGAATTCAAAAATCGCATTTAGAAGTTCATGCAAGTCAACCATCATTGCAAATAGCAAATGTGGTGGTGAAACCATGCAACTTAAMCTTTTATTATGTTTTTTTGAAATTGATCTAACTTCGTTAAATATTAACTGTTGTCCCAAGTGGAACATCTGATGATGTGTTTCTGAGATTGATTTCAACCCCATACAGGAGCTGGACAAAAGGTCACCACATCACCAGTGTGGTTAGGATATTTCCTCTGGGACTTGTGAACATCTTGTTAAATGTTA
>NW_013952526.1:397372-399987 GCF_001266775.1 Austrofundulus limnaeus | reverse complement strand
TTTTTTTTTTTTTTTGCCAATATTCACTGTCGGAATACATCCTCTCATTGTTGAGCCTCTATCTAACTTCATGGGCCTTGGGATGCCTCATGCTGTTTTTGTGTTGTTGCTTTTTTATTCTTTTATTGTTTTTATTCTCCACTATTCCTCTTATTGCTTCAGTCTATCAAAATTAATTTCAATGGTCTCAGCCTCGATTGCAATATAAACCATACAGAATAATTGAGAGTTTGATTTTAGCAATATGAATGAATGGCTACTAGGTAACAATACACTTCAAACTTGTTTTCATTCAGCCCATCTTAATCTGTCTTTTCCCCAGCCCTGATTAGGTTGTTTCCCATCCACTGAGACAGTGCAACTCTCTGTGGCTAATTGGCAAGTTCAATCAAAGAGATAAATGAAGAGACAAGAAACTGACCTTTTAGGGGAAGTCATTGCTCTCCTGTCTTTTCAAATGTCTTCTTTTCTTCTCATTTTCAGCCACATTCTCACCCTGCTCTTTGTATCTTTCTGCTGTTTCCTACATTCCTTCTTCTTCCTCTGCTAACCTTTATTTCATTTCTCCTCCTCCTCTTGTCGTCCACCCTCCTTCATCTCCTCTCTTATCCACCCTCAGAGGGAAATTATTTGCCAGTCATTCCAATTTATTTTGACAACTTATTCTCTTGCCTGTCAGAGGCAAATTACAGTGTGCATACAAGCTTGCACACGTTTCTCGAGTGTGCTCGCATGTGTCTATTTTCACTGCCACCCATGGCCAAAAACGCACTGCTCCACGCACTCAGCTATTAAAGCAGGACAGGAACGCAATGGTCCAGAGCAGAACAATGGTTGCCTCCGTGGAGTGGTGGAGTCGTTTATCTGTTTGAGGCCCGAGCATCACCCACTTGTTTTCCATCTGACCCGCCAACCGTGACTGATAATGCAACCATGCCGCATTGGGGTCCACATTAGAGCGTGACCTCTCTGTGTCAAGCACACTTGCTAATGGCTGCTGTGCTGCCATTCCTCAGAGCAATAGCCCCAGAGACGTAAATGATTGGTCGGAGGGTATGAGCATATTTATGCATGCAGTCAGAGGCATTTGTGCGCCCAACATAAGCATGACATTTGAACAATTGACAGTAAAATTTGGACACTTACAAGCACAACCTCTACCATGTTTACTTGAACAAAACACACTTTTTTCAGTCTTTTTGTTTGTAGAAAAAAAACATTCACATCACTTTTTCCCCCAAAGTGACAATTAGAAAAGCATTTGCAGCCAGTTAATGAATGTTTTGACATTTAATGCACTCTCCATCCGAAATGTCTATACAGGAAACAAATAAATAATGATCTGCAGCACCACAAGGGATGTATTTTGTATTCCAATGAGTTAAAAAAGAGAATGAATAAACAAAATAAATAAAAGTGAAGCTGTGATTTAAAGTTTTCAGTAATGTAGCAAGCTGCTGACATTCTGAGGTGTAGAGTTTCAATAGAAATGTACATGTATTTCCTTGTTGCTTTTGCTCTGAAGAGGGTATATTAGGGGCAACGGGATCTTTCAAAAATGTCCACTTGCAAACTGCCATGACAGTACGAACTGAGCCCAGTCTCACCCGCAAATATTTAGTTGTGTTTTTTCTACATTTAGAAAATGTAAAAAACACAATCCATTCCCAAACAGTGAGAGCACAGTGTGTAGTCTGCCTTGTTTGTGCAGGACACTGTCCATGTGCCTGATTAGGAAATTGGCTGTTTATTTACTCATGACCATATGTTTTATTTTATCATGTGTGGATTAATTGCTGTGAAGAGGTAAAGCTGTGTTTTTCACTGTTTGAATAAAAAAAGTTTAATAAAAATCATTTGCGACACAAATACAGAAAGGTTTGACTATGATTGTTTGTCGTTTGTGAGTTTGTTTACAGACTCAGAATTTCRTTAGAGATTTCACAGTTATTTTTTTAAGAAAATGTGAAAGGTGCTTTACACTTACTCAACTCATTTTATTGGAAATTGTCGACATAACTTGGTTACAGTAAGTACGTACTGTAAATGCAGCACCTTTTTTAATTGTATCCACACTTTTTCAGTCTGTACCTTGTGTTCTTACCATTGGCAGGAATTCAACTGTTGATTATTGTTTATTTTCTGTATTAATTTTATTTTGTTTTCAGTGATGTGTTTTTTTTATTTGTAAACAGAAAAGTTAAAAATGACCAAAACAAGAAAAAACTCAGAACACTATTTCTTTTCTAAGCGCATCCCAACATTTTCAGTGTGTAATCAGATACTCATTTGTGTTAAAACTAATACAAGCAGAGTTGACTTTTTTCTTCTCTGTTTGTTGAAATTCTTCACAAATGCTTCGCTGCTCACCTCACTATCATGCCAGACTGTAACACTTTAACACTTGGCTGCTGTGGTTGCTAATGTCAAACTGAGATTTTAGCTTTATTGCTCTATTTTTCACCTGGGCCCCACACTGCGACCATTTAGTTACATTTTGCAACTGTTCTGAGAAATAGGAGTAAATATATTACTAGAGGTGCTAATGACATGAAATTTTCACCAGATGTCGGTAACAACCCAAGTGATCCATACATACAAAGAAATCAAACCAT
>NW_013952526.1:391840-395975 GCF_001266775.1 Austrofundulus limnaeus | reverse complement strand
GTGAGTGTATATATACTGTATATATATACTGTATATATATACAAAAGAAACACCAGAATCAAGCTGAATATCTGAATGTGAGATATTGAAGGATCACTTTAATATGACAGAGAAATTTTGCTTCACCCTGCCATGGTGAACCTGTTCTCTGTCTTGTTGTCTAACATCAGCAAGTTGCACCCTGCCTCTCTCCCGTTTTCTATTTTACGCTTGTTGGTTCTTTGGACTAGCGGTGAAATAAACGAGAGTATACACTGTCCTATTACACAGCAGAGCTGTCTTTCCAAAGAACATAAGATGCGGGATCAGCAGGTAATCTTGGTTTTAATGAGGTAAATATCAATTCATCCTAACATGAATAGCTCAAACAAATGCTGAAAATAAATAAGCACTGCATATTTTATGTTTAACCATGTGACCAGACTTTTACAGACATTTACTTTGCTAAATCAACCTCAAATGCTAAATAAATAAAAATTAAAAAAATAAAATAAAATAAATCCAAAGACAATAATCTGAATTGTCCAGGAACATCTGCAGAACATCTGTCAGCAGGCAGGAAAAAAAACTAATCACACTGATAAGACTGGGAACAAAAATATAAATAAAACAGAAAGCTAAAGGAATATTGCAATTTTTTGTACGGCTTTGTTTATTAACAATTAACAAGCAACATTTTGCAAACAGTTGAATGATATCTGGATCTCTCAGGTAGCTTCTGCTATTTCCATTTACCCATTTACTTCCCTCCAGGTTGCTGGGCAGCTGGTGCCTGTCTCTAGCAKCTATGGTCCGAGGGGCAGGACACACCCTGGACAGGTCACAAGTGCATGAGAGGAACACATAAAGACAAACAAGACTAACAAGCTATCACATTCTCACCCACACCTAGGGGCAATTTAGAGTTACCAGCAAAACTAGCAGGCATGTGCTTGGTCTGTGGGAGAAAACCAGAGTATCCAGAGAAATATCATGAGTGCACAGRAAGAACAACTCCACTTAAAAAGACCCTAAGTCAAGGGGGATCATGCATCTTTCTCGCTGAGAGTCGATTGCTTTAACCGCTACACTGAGTTGTCCACAAACAGGAGGTCTACATTCATACTATACACCTCATATCAGCAAAACAAATTAGCTGTTATTAGTTATTAGTAGCTGACAGTCATTCACAACACATATTCCAACACAGATGGATTGCCTGAGATCATAAAAGAATTTGGATTACTGTATGGTTTGAGTAAAATCACTCCTTTCTTTCTATGTGTAAGACATTTTTAGTTTAAATTTTAGCTTAAAAGGTTACATGTGTTCCTTTAGTGATAAAGATGACCCTCGTTTTGACAAATTTTAAACCCTATTTTTTGGTTTGCTTTCGTTTCTGATTTTATTCCTTACTTCTTTTTTATAAATTTGTATTTATTTTTGTTCTGACTCCGAGGAACCAACCATATTTGCTCGGACTTTGATTTTCACTTTGAGTTAAATTAATGAGAATAAAAGAAATATTGCGTCTTTGTTTTTTTTTTCATGAATTCATAAACAAAAAGGTGATTGCCAGTTCTTTTTTTTTCCATAAATATGTCCACAGTAGGTAATCAGTAAACTGAAAATGAGTTTCCAGTCCAGTTTGTATTATTTGAAATTTTAGAAGCAGTCTTCCCTTTTCWATAGGTTACCAACTAAAGGCCCTCTTTAGTGCTGAAAATGAACAAGCATAACTACCTTTTTGTTCACCTTACCCATATGTTCTCACCTATCACTACAAACACAGGAGCATTTCTAACTCAGTTCGCCACAGTTTCCTTGATTACAAGCTTTTCTTTTCACCCATGAGCTGATCCTTTGTAACAAATAAAAAGTACTTGTTAATGCTTGATAGGAAGTCTGAACATAAATACAAGTTTGTAACAACTCCAATGTAGTTTTACTTTTTTTTCTTGGTTAGAAAAAAATGAATGTATAAAACACAGTCCTTGATCCTTGATCCAGCCTCGCAGACACAGCAAGTTCTGCCACTTAATGGCCTCATACAAGAGGATCAATCCATGGTTCTGAGTGAGTTTGCATGTGTGTGATGAGTTCAAAGCCTTGAGTCGCAAAGGGATGAAGAGTCGATTCGGTCAAGGGACATTGAGCCATTTGCCCCCATAAATTGCCTTGTTAAACATCACTTGTCCACCTTTCAAAACCTTTCTAGACTTTTTATCTCTCTTCTTCAATGATATCAACCACGACTGCAACAGTGTATTAGAACGACTCTGAACATCAAAGTGCTTTGCTCTTTATTTTATCTTCCTTTTCTTACCTTTTTTTTTTTCAAAAAAAAATGATGGAGGTGGTGGACATCTGATTGCTTAAGAGCCCTAGGTGCCATCGGTTGACTGAGTATTTGCTTTTTTTTTCTCCCCCTATGTTTGAAGTACATTCAATTGGTCCCACAGCATTTTGCATCTATTGTCTGATTGTACCGAGTCTCTTGCTGGTTTTCCGATGCAGGCATTTTTTCACTGATTGCCTCTCCTCTACCATGAGATATCTAGAGTAAGGAATAAAAACAGGGGTGAGAAACTCAACTGGATTTCATGGAAGCTCAATCCTTCAAGGGGCGTCGGTTTCCCTGCTCCTATTTTTCTTTAATCCACTTTGCTTTCACACGTTTTTCCTCCATCCAGTCACATCAGACACATTTACATATTCCCATGTGCTGAACAGCTCTCTGTAGGTGGAGTGTGCACATGTATGTGTGTGTGTTATGAATGTGTGATATCTTGTTCCCTTAAATACACTGTTAACGCTACTGGCAAGTATCTGCAGAAAGATGAGCAGGCTACAATATCAGGCATGAAAGAGAAAAGCAAAATGAAATACTTAATTAACCTCATTTATTATAGAGAGTGACCTGGTTGCTGTGGTATAAAACAACAAATGAATCTGCTCAATGTGGGATATTTTAAGTAGGGGTGTATTTGACACAGTAAAGATGTCAGGGTCAGGTGCATACGACAAACAGATGTAGTCATTACAGGCACTCACTAATTTTATTTAAATGAGGTGTTTGTTGATTTTTTTTTCTGTTTTCATGTTAACTGCCAACAAAATACATATAAATGAAGACACCACTAATTGAAATAACATGTAACATGAAGCCCCCCTTCAAAATCAGGTCTGCTTTCAATTTACGTCATGGCAATAGTGGAGAACAAAACCAGTGGATACTGGGGATTCCAAATGAGTCATAATTTGTGTGCCCTGACACCACATTCTCACTCCTAAGTTGTCATATGGAGGCTTGTTCAGGCTCCATCTGCATCAGATACAACCCCTGATCATTAATTTACGTGATAATGAGGTGGAGCCTATTCTCAAAATTTTGAAAAAACATATAAAGTGTGTGGCAACTAACCATGACCCTTGACCCTAAACTTATCCCAAAACAACCAACCTCTGACCTTACTACTTAGACCTAACTAGTAACTGTGTTGCTTAAACTTAAACCCTGATCCTAAAACTAAAACCCAATCAGATGAGTCAATTACTCATGAGAGGTTGGTGCCTGATGCATCAATAAGTGATGCAGAGGGAGCCTGACCAACCGTCCATATATGACGATTACGGAGTGAGAATGTGTTGGCTTTGAAACACCGTCTGAGGCCTATTGCACGAAAGTCAGATTTCTAAATCCAGGATATGAGCTGTAAGCCGAGGTTGAACTAGCTACAACTTGTAAACAGCCGTAATCAGTTGCACGAACACCAAGCTGCGCTCAATTATGGTGGTTCATTCAAGTCAGGTGTAAAGAATCTGGGAGTAATGCACGTTCACGGTTTGCTTACTTGACCCACGGGGTGGATCAAAGATTTCCTGATCAGACATGCGCAGTAAGACACGTGAGCCTCACTTCCTCCAGCAGTGTAAGGGTTAATTATGATTCATATGATGAGATGAAGACAAAAACTGACTGAATGCTGAAATAATTTCAAAAGTAAAAACTTTTTGTGCCACTGAATCTGTTTATAAGTTATCTGAAATTAACTAAATGAACAAACTAAAAATAATTGTTGATCGCTCACTTAAAATGATCGGAGTATGAAGGGTCGAGGGAGTGGGGGGTGCAGTGGGAGGGGTGAGGCTGGAG
>NW_013952526.1:386951-390735 GCF_001266775.1 Austrofundulus limnaeus | reverse complement strand
CCCAGTGTTAAAGGTGTTTTTGGTCCCTTTAAATAAGTATTTAAACGGATGGAAAGTGGGAAAAAACATCTAGCATTTGATTTTTTTTTTTGTTATCCTTTTGATCTTAACTTGTACCAAATCAGGATGTAGATCTTTACCTGTTAGGGATCTTTTGCATGACTCGAATGCTCTCCACAATGTAATATTTTGTATTTTCTTATTAAAGCAGATCCCTTCTTTTCACGGCTGTCTAAATTCTGCAATCTTTGAATTTTAGAAATGAAGGGTTAGATGAAACAAATATCTTGTTTCACTTGAAAGTATTTTTTCAGAATAAAGACTATATTCACTACACCATGCCTTATTTTAATCCTGCGGTTGGAAATTAGTTATTATGTTTATATACAAATGCTTTTTATTAAAAAATAAACTGAAGAGGAATGTTTCAAAAAGCAGCGAAATTAAAATTGTCTGAATTCCACATTTTTTCCTGCTCAGTGAGCGTCATTTGAACACTTGTTATACTTCAGAATGCAACAATCAGGGAGAACAAAWTGATTGTCAAAAGCTTCCAAGAAAGAGAAACAGCTTTTTTCCTCTACATATGCCACACAGATTGTTGTTCAGCTTCCATTGCTGTACATTAGAGAGTGTAATCAGGGAAATAGCTTTCATTTGCAAGGCAGACTTGTTGCAAAATACTTTTTTTCGTAAAAAAAATAGTTGTCTGTTGCCAACACAACTGCTGCCATTTTAGTATTATTCATGCAGGAGCTTTAATTTTCATGCATCTGCTATTTGTTAAGTTACAGTAGATGCCATATAATGCCCATTTTCTGATCAAAGCACTCAGTCGATACCAAAAAAWGGCAAGAGTGGTAGAATGTGTAAGTCAGGACAAATTGATAACAATTACTTTTATTCAATTAAAATTAGAATAGTTGTACAGCAAGGTGGAATTTTAAATGGATTTGTTAAAAATAAAATATTTGAACTTGAATCCTCACCCTTGTTGTTGTGCATAAACAGGTCTGCTAACCATCATGGCATTGTGCTGCCATGTTTGCACTTCCTGTCCACACCCAGATACAGTWTGTTTAGGGCCGGGGTCYGCAACCTGTGGCTTTGGGTCAACATGTGGTGTCCCTCTGCAGTGGCTCTTTGACACTTTGAACAAAACTAACAAGTTTTTGTTTTATTTTGTTGGTTTGCTTGTTGTTATAACCACAACAGAAAAAGGCTTTAGCAGTTTTCATAACGACTTGTTTGCAAATATGTGATCCCAGTGTATTATTACCCTGGTGGGGCACCAGGCTTTACTTGTGCCCCCACCAGCCTTAGCATTGTTTATTTATTTAGAATCAGTGCCAGTTTAAATAGCCTAAACAACGTTTGGAACTTTGCGTCTGCCAACTGTTTCACGAGGGACCTTTTTCGTTGCTGCACTGCCAAGGCCTGYGTCACACGGAAAGATAATCATGACTGTTTTTGCCCTTAAGGAAGTCCAGATTATCRTGATGGCTCTAAAGATAATCACAGCAGATATTCCTGCTGTGGGTGGTGAGTTAAGAGTGATCTAGTCGACTCAGAAGGACGTCGGGACCGCTCCRACCTCAAATCGGATATATTCAGCATGTTTGATTTTTTGGCCCGAATATCACAGTGTGTGTAGTGTTCACCCAAGCTTGCAACCTGTTGAATGAGACGTGTAGCCAATCAGAAAGCGAGGTGACATAAACACAGAGGGGATTCCAGAAGACAAAAATAAAAATAAAAAATAAAAAAATAAAAGACTGTCATAACTCACCAAAAAGTCTGCTGGATGTTAAAAGTCCTATGGAATAGTTTTTCCTCTGGTAAAAATAGTCCACAAACGATCCGCATTGTTTCTTCCTTGTTGCAAATGTTTATTTACTCTGAACCCACGTCTCTCTGGAGGTCACATGAGATTTTTCCTCAGACATCTGAATTCTCACGAGATTTCAGGAAGTATTGCATGATTTAATATCTGACATCTGAATGTTCATGAATGAAATATATTTTCGTGTGTGGTGTGTTGTCTCTTGCTGTGTGACTGTACACCACACACTGTAGGACCAAACCTGGGATATTCATGATTTTTTTATCCTCACGTGTGGGCTCTCTCAGTCTTTGAAAATTGGCCGACTGTTTTAAAATCTTGTAGTGTGACTCAGCCTTAAGCAGCAAGACTGTTGTTGTTGGAGGTATTTAGCAGAGGCAGACTGAGAGCACTGGGACACTTCTGTGGCCTGCCTGCTCAGGCTCAGCGAGCCACAAGGAGCAAAACTAAAGACTCAGTTTGAGTTGCTTGTTTTTTTTTTTAATTTAATTTAATTTAATTTTTGTTTGTTTTTTAATAAACAGTTTATGCTGTTTGTGCAGCTCACTCGTGTCTCATCTCGCGTCAGCTCCCACAGCAAGAAAAGACACCCAGCTTGCCCCAACCTTCTTTTTACGATGCTGTATCTCACAGCACAGACACACACCTGCCCRCTTGAAAAATGAGTGAGAGAGACAGACAAACAAGGGAGACAGTGAGAAACCATCATTAGAAATGGTACCGTACCACTTTGCCTCTCATAGTTTAGTGTTTTATTAAATTTAGTATAATCTATGTGTATAGGGGTTAGACAATGGAACTGAAACACAAGGTTTCGGCCCATACAAACCCCTTTCAGACAGCTTCCTCTTGCATCCAGTTAATCCTGTTGGATGTGGTTGGTCTTTGTTGGTGGTATGCTGACATTACCCTGGATATCGTGGCTCTTGATACATCACAAAGACTTGCTGTCTTGGTCACAGATGCACCAGCAAGACGTGCACCAACAATTTGTCCTCTTTTGAACTCTGGTACGTCACCCATAATGTTGTGTGCATTGCAATATTTTGAGCCAAACTGTGATCTTAYCCTGCTAATTGAAMCTTCACACTCTRYTCTTACTGGTGCAATGTGCAATTAATGAAGATTGACCACCAGTCTGGTCCAATTTAGCCATGAAACCTCCCACACTAAAATGACAGGTGTTTCMGTTTCATTATCCTACCCCTGTATTTCTTGTTTGCATGAATGTGGCATTTTCTTTTTTTTCCGTAAAACGTAAATATAAGAACTGTTCTCAATAWATTTTTAGTTTTGTAATGTCATCTCGGGGGCCAYGGACCAGCAGTTAATGATCACAGCTGCAACCTGTTTCACGGCACMGAACACATTTTATTAGTGAGCCAAAGGGTCGAAATGGCTCTTCTGATTGTAAAGATTGCAGAACCCTTGGTTAGGAAAAACTTTTTTAAGAAAAAAAAAGTTAAACAACAAAAAAAGAAAACAATATTTTGAGGGGCTGTGTCAGAGCAGAACATACAAATATTTTCGGAAACAATGATGCAGTAGCCTGTTAGTGCCTGGTAGACCCCCCCCCCACAAACATCCAAACAAAGAAAGCTGTTTTATCATTCGATTTTTAATGTGTTAGCAAATGAGAATTTGCTATTAAAAAATCCTGCTTTGTACATCAAGCAAACACAGAATTTTACTCATTGTGATTCTCCTACTTTCACAGTAAACAAATGCAGTAAAATATTCAGCTGTAGAGAAAAAGGAGTACTGAGTATTATATTCTGATTGTGGTGCGTCAAACTACTGCAAAAGGAAATAAATCAGTAAAAATAATAATAAAAAAACTTTCCAAACTAAATAAAATGGCAGAATGTGACAGRGTGGAGTTGTGGAGTTGACAGTCACATGTAACAATACGTTTAAATATTTAAAATCATGATTTAAAAC
>NW_013952526.1:379498-385902 GCF_001266775.1 Austrofundulus limnaeus | reverse complement strand
TGAATATATTAAGTAACTTCTACTCTTCTGAGCTCAAACTGAGGGAGCATGCGCACACAAAGACTACTGCTCCTCATTCCCTTGCTTCAATTTACAAGGAGAGAACAAGACACGGTCGAAATAAAACATAAGTTGTCTGGTTTMTTTTGCTTGAACACATTTGTTGKYGTGCAATAGTTTGATGGCATAATGTAGGTGATATTTAGTTGTCAGGGAACAGGGAATGCATATTGTAGCATTCTGTTGTGTTTGGCTGTTTGTCATGTGACTGCAGTGGAGGATTGTGGGTAGGATTCATGTTTGTTCTTGTTAAATCATTTTAGGAAATTGGTTAACCTTGTTCTTTCAGCAATTAGTCTGTTGTGTTACTCTAATTTGTGTGTTCATTATTTGTTAACTTGTGTTAAACAGTTCGGCAGAAGTAACCATACAGTAAGTGAGCGTGGTAGGCCTAGTCATTAATAAGACCTGTGGGTTTCACTTTGTCTGTTTTGTTCATGAAAAACAATCCAATAAAGGTTCTTCAAAACCACCACCTGGTGGTGAAGTCTTGAAGTACAACATGAGCTACACTTTCTCTCTCTGTAGCTGTGAGGTGTCATGCTACAATATTGTGTTTGACCTATGTGCACTGTTATAAAGAACTTGTAAGATTTACTTTAAAAAATCCTTGTAACAATTTGCTCTAATGTTTTTAAAGTAAATTTAAATGCTACAAATTCATGTAATATTTACTCATCATTATCTAGTAAAAGTTATTAAGAACATAGTTAAAGATTTGTGAATGAATCATGTACATTTTACTTAATTCGATCAAAAAAATGTTAGAAGATTTAATTGAGTTTTCTGGCCATGGTGATTATAACATACACCTAGCAAATGCCTGTTATACAACTTACTACAGCGTGTTGGACAAAATTTTCACAAGTCAGCATTAATTGTCTAAAACTTCATAGTGTGACAGGGGCTTTAATAGCGATTGTGGAAACAAAAGGGTAAAAACATTGAAAAACAAAAAAATGAACAAACTAATAAAAAAACACGTTTGCCCAGCATTTTGAGTAATACTAACTAAAAAAAATAAATAAATAAATAAAAAATAAAAAAAAATAAAAAAAAACTAAAATAAATGTTGCATGGACTAGAGTATTAAGCTGTGTTTAAAGTATACATTCTGAATATCTGGTTAGATAAATTTTATAAGTTTTATTGTCACTCACTGCTTTGTTCATCTCAACTTTAACACTCCGCAGTCACAAGGCAGGTCAGAGTCAATTTGCTCCATTCTGCAAGTTCTTTTTAGTAAGGCCTTTGTTGTAGTTCGACATTTTTTTTAGTACTTGGGTTTACAGTTTTTAAAACTAGTCAGAATGATCAAGGTTGTTTCATATGTACAAGTCTTTGTTTTAATTAACAGGAATTTGAGGGAATGTTTTTCACTTTCTCCAAGAAACAGTTTTATTTTCCTACGCATGGACAAAGTTAATCCTTTTCTTCTACTTCTTTCAGTATAAGCAGAAAGTGCCCTTGATAAAGCTGAACACAGTCTCTTTTTTCAAAAAAAATATTTTCAAACTTTAGCTGTGTTCTGTTAAAACAATATACTGTATATAGTAATTTTGACAGGCATTGATGTAAATTGGATATTGATTTAAAACACATTATGCTTAACATTAGTGAAATATTTTTAAGTCTATTACATTGCATTTTTTGACTCCCGCTGCCACTAAAATTTGAACTGAATAATTTATCAAAACTACAGTGGCGGATGTCCAGTCAACAGTATAGACTTTGTTCAATTATTTAAAATAATTGTGAACAGACAAGAATGTCTGTGTTACCAATTTTGAGAGAATGATATTTTATTGGTTTGGACTACTTGCAGATGGTTTGAGTTACTGAACTTACAATAGATGTTGTGGCATTGTAAGGCCTAGCTTGATTCAGCTTTATTCTACCCTGACCCTGATTGGTTTTTCGTTGAGCAGGGAACCACTTCTAAATGGGAAGGATCATTGAAGAATGACAGACAGTAAGCTAATGGTCACTAATGTTAGCTTGTAGTTTGATAGCTCACCACTGTTGTTGTGCTGTTAAACTCACATGAAAAATAGATTAGTCGGGGCAAATGATACATGTAAAGTCACTCGCATGTGTGACATACCACCCTCCACCCCACCCCCCATAGAGCCAAGTCGATAAATGCTGTTACACTGCCTTTGAATGAAACCACTAGGTTAATAATTGCAAGTCTCAAAAATCCACAAAGTCAAAGATGGAGCAAAATGGTTTGATCTCTCTCCTTTCTAATTTCTAATGTTCTCATTTGAATATAAAACATATGTGCATTAGATGTGAATGCATGCGCATTGTTGCCTGTCTTGTGTGACCCAGTGTTGGCCCTGCAGTGGACTGACGATCCACGCAGGGTGTATCCTGCTGCTCCTGCATGGACTGCCAGCATCCCTGTGACCCTGAGCAGGAAATAGAGGGTACTAAATGAGTGAAATGCATGCACTTTAAAAGCTCCCTGAGGTATTTAAAGCTGCAGATCAGTATCAGCACAACTTGTGCTGCATTGCAGATGTTTATGCTGATGAATAGATGGACGAATAGATGGACAGTGTTACACAGTGTAATTTAATATTCAGGCAAAAAGCTATGTTTGTTATTCTTGACAGGTTATATTTTCTGGATGCTGATACCTGTACCTTGCTTTGATCTTTGTGGCAATATTATCCGTGGGATCTCTACACGCTTCTGATCAAGGCTATTGCTTAACACCTAATTTGACAAAGAAATAGGAGTATTTCTGATCTGATTAAATAGTTATGTCTGATGTCACTTTAGATTATAATTAATTATTAGCTTGTCTTGGCTCAGTAAATACATTTAGCTCACCACCTGTCTTGGCTGCAATATATCATCGAACAAAATGRCTGACTTTTGCATGATGAGCTTAGAAAAGCAAGAGAAAAAAAAACTTGATTTATCTGCAGATCATGCTGACAGAACATTATCATCCTTTTTTAGCATTTTTTATTAACTATAACCTCTACACATCAAGAAGGTCCTGGGTTTAAAATACAGTTTGATGTCTCTCTGTACAAAATTTGCATGTTTGTTGCTTTCATTTGTAGGTTTTCTCGCACAATCTAAAAATATGCATACTAGGCTAAATGGAGACTACAATGACCTTGAAAATGTCTCGGTGTTGGCACTGTGATGAACTGGTGACCTGTCCATAGAAACAYTACTCCACTTCCCATCCAATGACTGATGGAGACAGAGATCAGTGTTGTGGGATACCAAACAGCTTAGGCCCAGAAAATGAATAGATTACTGTTAAACGTGTATCATGTTCTGGGGTGATAATGGACCCAAATTGCAGAGAAGAGGCCGGTGTGGCATAATTTAATTGATTAAAAAACAGAGGTAAAAATCCCTGAAATACTCTACAAGGAGGTTAAATTATGAGATTTTAATTGAAAAATGCAAGGACTGGGATGTATAAGTACAGGTAGTAGTCATTACTTCATGACAGCAGGTGGGCTAATGAACAGATGAAGAGTGGGCTTGAGAGACAGAGCAGTGAGCTCACCTGAAGGAAAAGAAGTGCAAAGAATATGAAAGTGTGTAAACCTAATACCTGCCAGACAATAAGTGGAAGCAGACAATAAGGATATGTAATAATTAATAAACTTAAACCTCTGTTTGAAACAAACAGAAAAAGAGTAATAAAATAAAATAAACTCAAACAGACTAAATAAATTATAGCAACAAAACACCACAGATTTCCCCGAATYATGATAGACAGTTTGCAATTTGACTTTCAATCGCCCAGCATTAGGATTTTCAGCAACTGATGTTTACACACACACATGRATGAAACAAGATTATTTCTTGAACAACTGTTGGTTGAAACAAACCACAGTATACCAAGAAGACCCCACAAGATCTGCAGTTTTTGAAATGCAGTGACCCAGATTTCAAGCTGTCACATTTTGGCTTTTGTAAAAGTCAGTCAAATCCTATGAACACACTCATTTTTTTCCCTCCCTCTGACACAGCAGCTTCTCAGAACTGACGGTTCTGTTTCTGCCTAATACATCTCATCCCCCTGACAGGTGCCATTGTAACAAGATAATCAATCTTATTCAATTCACCTGTCAGTTTCTTAAATGCTGTGGCTAATAAATGGATGTGAATAGTTTATTCAGTCCTTTGTTCAGCTAATGACTGGCATTAGAGGTTTATGGCTTTGTAAATTAGGCTCTTTTAAAGCTTGAGCTTTCAGTGCTCAATTAGATTCCATCAGATCTGCGAGGAAAACAAAAAGGATAAAGCACATCACATACACATATATGGAAGTTTTGCAGTAGGTTTAAAATATGTGTTATCATCCTGTTGCAGGTGCCCTGTTTTAGCTTGTTTTGGTAGTTTTGACATATGCCTTATGAAATGTAAACAATTTTAATTCAAATTTCATAGAACACAGAGTTTGGAATACTACTACCATTTTCAGCACACATCTTAAAAAATAAATAAAATTGTTTATTAAAGCCTTTGAAAACATTGCAGTTATGTTTTACAAAAATGCTTATAACTCAAGAACTTTTAAAATATAGTTGTTTCATGTTTTATTTTAGTTCAACAGAAGGCCAACAGAAAAGCATGAGTTGTTGATTTTCAATAAACATCTTTCTGTTTTGTTTGAGTTTTTGAGAAATGTGGGAGGAAATAAGAGTGTCTGGAGAAAACCCACACAAGCACAAGGAAAACTTAGAAACTCAACAAAAAGATCCCAGGTCCGAACCAAGCACTGAACCAAGACCTACTTGCTGTGAGAAAACTATGCCAACTACTAAGTCATTGTGGTTCCTTTGCACAGAGATTGAGATGAAAAAAAAACATGCTTAGAAACTGATTTCTGTCATTTTATCTTGAAATCAAAAGTTAGGCCTTTATTTTATAAAAAAAGGTAAGCTTGTTTTCTTACCACTTCAAATATTTACTCAAAATAACAAGCTTGTTTTCTCAAGATTAATAAATTTAGTTGTTCAGACAAAGAAAAAAAAAGTGTGTTTCACTATGATCAGTCACATCCATCAGAAATTAGAACAGTCATGCTGGTAACTGATTCAAGCTGAAAGTGCCACATCAATGAACAGCCATCATTGATCAACACATTAGTGTTATAGACCAGTTCCAAGCCTCATGCCAGCAGTTTCAGCATGAATCAAAGTAACACAGGAGCTATTCCTATTCACTCCGCAGTCAAATTGTTAGAAAAAAAATCAAAAAGAAATTTTCTTTAGATAACTTTTTAGTGTTTGGAGATAAGTTCTCTTAAAAGACAATTGGCTTGGTTTTCTTGATGGAATCATCAATTTGGAAATTACATCTACATTGCTCATGACAGGCGCTGTACATTAGCCTGGCCCTTGCCTTCCTATGCAGTTCTGCTCAATTCTAGTTGCCCTCTCTRCTCCGTCTGTGATTTCTCCCATAGACAAGGATTTCTTCAAGATATTTTTTTGTCCCGGCCAATCAGAGAACAGAAGACAGATTTTTGAACAACGTTGAATTTCTGCACAATGTCTGCAGTTTAGCAATGGCAGCGGAGGAAGTGAATGAAGCCAGTCAGTTGCCAGTGTTGATACGGCTTCCAAATTAAAGTAAATTGTCTGACAAAGCTTGCAGCTCTCATTTACAGCCATCTCCTTCAGCTCGGTACTCCCCTCCTCTCAGTAGGGTTGTTTACAGCACACACAATTTCCGGTTAGCTTCTTAGCTTAGCCTCCTACACAGTGGAGCTGGCACACATACATCGCGGCCATCCGATCCAATCATTTTAAACTTATTCAGAGGCCACGCCTTCAGAAAGAATCACTTCTCTATAGCCGAGTACAGATCCTCGTATAAAGCAAAGTGAAGGACAATGGGCTGTTTTTTTACCAGGCTAGCTGTACATACGAAGACATGTGCCTTTTTGTTTAGTTATATTTTGTATCTGTGCCTTTGTTTAGGTATTTATAATGTATTTGGTTCTATTTCTTGTATATATTTCAAATGAGTATGTTTTCTGCTCAGTCTGTTTTTTTCCTGTTTGTGCCACATCTACTTGCTCCCATTCTGTTTCTGTGCATAGACGTTTGCATTTGGTTGARTTTGGACTCTTTATAATTGCTCCTGTTAAGCAGTCTGGCATTAATCTGTCTTCTGTTATTCTGCCAGGCTAGTAAGTTTGTCTGTTGTTGTTTTATTTATTTGCTGTCATGACAGCTTTTTGATTGCACACTTGTTTTCTCTAACGTCTTACACCCGTCTGTACTTTGGGTTCTACTTAAAATAAAGAAACAATCCTACCACAAAGTGCAGCTGTTTTATGTTCCTTTAATTGT
>NW_013952526.1:375700-379289 GCF_001266775.1 Austrofundulus limnaeus | reverse complement strand
AAATAACACTGACTTTTTAAAAATGTTTTGGTGCAACCATTTTGTAGATAATTAACACAGCTTTGATTAGAAAGACGAAAAATGCTAAAATTGACAACATATGAATGTAGAACTATTTAAAAATGATTAAGATGTACAACAATGAAACTTTGGATTTATGTCAACATTTCTGTGTTTTATTTATTTATTTTATTCTTTGGTTAATGTAGTTTTCATTTTACTTTAATTTTTTGCAGTTAAATGGAGAAATGCTGGTATACAGTTAAAATTGGGCTGGCATTGCTTGTACTAAAGCAGCCCTTTTCTTCAGTGTATTTCTGTCTTATGTGTTTTGTGAATGCCAACCTTGTCCACAGCTGAACTGAGAATGACTCAATTTTTTTCAAAGGAATATTTATTTTCCCTGCTTTTTTTACAGTCATGTTTGCACATCATACGTGTTGTACTGAAAATAACAAGCTAGTTGTCTGGCATATAGGTAGATTACCAATGTGTGTAGATTACCAATGTGTGTGTGTGTGTGAGTGTGTGTGTGTGTGTGTGTGTGTGTGTGTGTGTGTGTGTGTGTGTGTGTGTGTGTGTGTGTGTGTGTGCGTGTCCCATTAAACTTTGATTGTACGCCTTTCTGGCAGGTAGACGATAAGGGTGCAGATGTGCAACTTGTTATTATTGTATGTGATGTTGTGCAGGTGTGTCTGTGAAAGAAGTATTACTGTGGTGTCAAATGTTGACAGAATAACAGATGCTACACTCGCAGACTCGCACAAACATTTCAAAGACTGTTGAGAAAAATGGATCTATCTGTGTTTGTGTTGCAACATTTTCAGGTTAATATGAATAATGCAGCAAATTCATTTATTATTTTGGTTCTTTCAGAAAATGATGGGGGTAGACGTGTTCAAAGTATTGGACCTGGTTTGGTCTAATGTGTAGCACATAATCATCTAATGTGGTCCTACTCCTCAGCAAACAGATCATTTGTCTGTGAAAATTTGGACACGTCTCCGTCTTGAATGGGTTCAGTGAGTTCTTGTTGCCCCGATTCTGTTAATTTGATGTTGCCACTGACAGTTGGTGTGTTTGTGTTTCACTTTGTTTAGGTTCCTTCTCAATTGTCACTTGTATTCGTCCCAATTTTCACGTTGCAGACTAATAGGGTACTTGGTTCCATGTTATGCCTTTGCATTGTTTTCTTTGAAACATTTACTTATGATTTTAAACTAAAACAACTAAAWTTAACACAAGAATGAATTCAGCCCAAATTTAAGCATATGAAATTTGATGCATGTTTCTTTTGTAGTACACTTCCACCACTATCACATGTATAAATCACTAAACAAAAGTGACAGGAGGGCTTCTGACTGCATGGTTTCTAAGTTGCAGCTTATACTTCAAGAGTGTGTGTAAGATGTCTCCATGTACATCTGTTCTTTTCAACATTCAAAACTATGTAAAAGTTAGTTGGGAATGCTAAATGAACCTTTGGTGCGAGTGTGCAAGGTTGTGTGGCTCTTTTGTCTTTGTGTTGACCTTATAATGGATTGTTGACCTTTCCAGGGCGAACATCACCTGTTTCCCTATTGGCTGTTGAAGCTCCAATTCCCCATGACCCTAAACAAGACAAAGCAGGTAGACAATGAGCAATGGACTGAGTGGACAGACTAAATGACTTTCACTACGATCCATGCCTAGCCACAAATTAATTACGTTAATTTATTTGTTTTTCCCACAGCTGCTGGGAAAATTAAAAAAAAGTAAAGTTTGAAAGATCAGAGTCTTGATTGTGGATTTGGCTTTCAGGACTTGTGGCCAAACTGGATTTGGTGTCGGGAGGCGGGTTCCCACACTGGCTGATCAAATTTAGGCGCAACACCTGTCCCGATGTCTCCTAAAACCAGCTGTTGATTAATGTTTTTGTCCCAGCAACCCAGACCAGTTTTGTAAAGGTCATCAGACTTGTCTCTCCTTCCCTGGTCCTCTCTGCCCCTCCTCCACTCCTCCACTCCACATGCTCCCAATGTAGGATCCACCTGTACATCCTGTGCATTAAGGCAGCCCAGGATAAAACTCGCTTGGTCTTAAAGTGTATGGTGTACAGCCACATGGCAAAGACAACACACCACACTCAAACAGGCTGCGAGCCTGTTATAAATAACAACTGGATCACTCAGGAGAAGCTAGGAAAGGTTGATAGGGAATGGGATGTCAGAGTTTCCTTTCCAGACATGTTACTGCACCAATCAACCTTAAAAAAACTTGGATGGATGGATGGATGGATGGATGGATGGATGGATGGATGGATGGATGAATGGATGGATGGATGGCTGGCTGGATGATGGATGGATGGGAGCAGCAAGTTATGCCATAAGATGGAAGTACATTAAAATGTATGTGAAATCTCTGTGATAAAATACTAGGGACTCTAAATAACTGAATAATCAAACTTGTAGGCATTACCTGTTTAGTTTTAACTTATGTATATCAACAAATCTGATAAAAAATCCCTTAAAACAAAATTAAGAGGTCAGATTGTAATGTTTACAAAAACTTACTGGTAAATTTAAGGGCAAAAAAAGAGTGGAATCAGGCATCATATCCGTCATCAGCTATCCTGGTTTCTAAAGATTTGCATCCATTAAGGATGTAAGTAGCAATAAACAAAAACAAATTAGTCAGCCTCTAAATACCATTATTTTGGCCACTCTGCCAGCTCCTTTTGGTCCTTATTTATTGGGTGATTCAATGAACAGCAAGATGTCATGTTCCAACAACAAAACTCTTGATTTTGCAGGCAACGGTATCAAAATAATTTGTTTTCCTTGCATGCTTTTCTTGTTTCTTTAATTGTTTTGAATTTCATTTAAATTTAAAGGAAACAATGCAATAATTCAATAGCAGTCACAGACAAGCATACTCCTCACCCATGGGAGAGTGGAGTGGGGATACAGCAGCAGAGGCAAAAAAGTAATGTCAACAGACAAACAAAATAGTTACAGTTTACTGTATAGTATAGTAAGTAAAATAAGACKGGGATGTAACACATATATATGTGATACCTTGCACTTTCTTTAAAATCACTACTCTTTTATCTCATTAAACTTAGACTTTTAAAAACATAACACATTACAGTTAAATCAGCTGGAGACATTACAGTATTATCTACTGAGAATACTCATTTGTAACAATACTTGTACAGTACCAAACTGAAAACCTTTTTTGCAATTCTGAGATGCACATTTTGATTTAATGGTCCATAAGGCACCTAGCAATTGTGCTTTAGCAGCTTTAGCTTAGTGATGTGTAATTGTATTTTAGTTACATAAGAACTGTTTCGTTTTGCAATGGTTGTGAAATTGTGAGCAACTTCAGTAAAGTTGAAATAAAGCACCCAGCAGCTGACATTCAACTGTCAAACTGTTACAAGTTACCTTTCACTGTGATGTTGTTCCTATTTTTATCATGTGAAAATTTCAAAAGTGCTAATGCTTGGCTTTCTTCCCTGCTTTCTCACTAGCTGATGACAGGGAAAACATATGCTGTTCTAACACTAGTTACAGAAACACACACACACACACACACACACACACAC
>NW_013952526.1:373222-375521 GCF_001266775.1 Austrofundulus limnaeus | reverse complement strand
GGCATGCAGGATTGAGATGCAAACACTGATGGAGGAGAAATGAACTTGTGGCACAGGAAAACACTCGGGAAGTATAGATAACTAACAAAATGGCATGAACTTCTAAAGAGTGAACACACACACACACACAAAAAAAAAAAACTATCAAAGTAGAATTAACCAAAAAAGTAGTACTGCTAAAAAAATGAGGTCAGGTAAATTGACTTCACCTCCCAAAATTGACATCACATTGTTGGTTTAAATTAAATGATGGTCATCACTCTGTAGCAGAAACAAGTACACACACACACACACACATGCATGGTCTACAACAGCTGTCTTTATGAGGACATTGCACTGACCTGCGTTAATTTCTACAGCCTAACCCTGACCCCTTACCCTAAACCTACATATATACCTCTAAACTTAACCCTCAACCCACCTATGGCATTTTCCCCCATGTGGACAAGATTTAGGCCCTCATAAGTACCAGTTGGTCCCCACAAGTAGGGTTTTATGCCAAAAATGGTCTCCACATAATAGGGAATACCCACCTGTACACAGACTTACACACACAGACACAAGAAAAAAACATTATCACACTTTCACTAAAAGTCATACATGTCAAGTTTTCCAGAGTGTCTGTAATATACAATGCACATATTTTTTTTTCCCTAATTTTCAGGAATAAAGACGTACAGAGCTATTGCACTATTTTTTTTCAAGTTTTATGAATTGTTTCAAAAGCTTCATTTCAAATTTATTTAATGTGTCAGACCCTGTATGATGTTAAAATACAATAAATAACATCAAATGACAATCTTCTAACCYGCTCTGCCACTAGAAATACATTCTCCAGTCCTCATTTGTGCTTCAGGTGCTGTCATCTCTGGTCCACCTGACATTGGTCTGGCCCAGTTCTGCCCTACATGTTCATACCTGAGCAGAAATGCTTGGCCCAGATTCTGTGAAGAATTATGACCCTTTGGTGGCCCAGATGGGGATTGCCAGAGGTGGACCATGCATGGACCAGAACCCACATGTACCAAGCAAGAACTGAGCCAGTTGTGGTGCTGAAAGATCTGCACCACATTTACCAAAACACAGTTGGGCCAGTTGTCAAATGCCATCATGCAAACAGTACCATCATAGCTCCTGGCCCACATCCAGTTAACAAACCACTTGGCATGTCAGCAGTTGACAAGCAGTGCCAGCTTGGCACCAAATCTTGACCACACCTGTCCACTGTGTTGATTTCTTCAAATAAATAAGTGACATATTCTGAAGAATATGAACACTGATCACCTTGCACCACAGTACCAGACTAYTGCAACAGGGTGCAATCATTCAACGTTTGCTACAACCAAACTGAACTCTCATACCACTTTTGTCTGTTATTCCTATTTTGACTGCCTTCTAAGTCATGTCTCCCATCTTGCATCTCTACTGTATATGCTCCTATATCATCATAGCTCAATGGTGCTTCATGCTGCATAAAAGGATCCTGGTAACTGGTTATGGCTTCCTCTCATTTATCCTGCTGCATTATTTGCAAACTGTCAACACTAGTCTCAGCTTACTGCTCTCTGACACATGATTGCAGCCTGTTGTTTACCATCATCATGGCTCACAAACTATCACTTACCATCATAGGCATCTAAAAATCCACTGGCCACTGTCTGCTGTGTCTGACATTGTCACACTTAAGACTCTTCTTTCTGTCTGACCTTGCATAAATGCTTAAAATGCMTATCTAACATTGAATCATACCTCTAAAGTTTCAGTTTGATCAGCCAAGTGCATAAAAGTGTTTTTAGTGTGGAGACTGTGTTGTCTTGCATCTTTGCAGATGAGACCCACTCTCTTGATACAGCAGTGACAAACCAGCTAAACAGCCCAGTTCCTTCTCTAGTGGTTCATTTGGAATGAATGTCTGACACAGTGCTGCATATTACAGAGAGAAAGTGAGGTTGAACAATCACAAACCAAATATCCAACACTGACTCACTAAGAATATCATAACCAACCTGATCTTCAGCCAAGAGAACATCCTCTTCAATGTACTTTGGATCAGCCATAACTAATGCCATTGAGAACTGATAGGTCAGGCTAAATCATTACAGGGATGAACATTATTATTTAATGAAAAAGAAAATACTATTTGACAATTTGTGCTTATTTAAATTAAAAACTCATACATTAAACAAATCAACTTTTAATAAAGAGTAGGTTGGAAACTAGAGAACMAACAGGCTGAACAGAACACCACCAGAAAACTCACAGCATGCAGTGCAGAAGAAAGAAGAGTCCTGATATATAT
>NW_013952526.1:370536-372567 GCF_001266775.1 Austrofundulus limnaeus | reverse complement strand
TATATATATATATTCTCAGTGTATTCAAACAAATTAACCTTGTAGCAGGCAAATGGCACTTGAATACTTGCAGCAGAAACACACTGTGTGAAAGAGCTCTGTTTGCACTTCCCTCAAACTACTTGCAGCTTTTGAGCTGCTTAGCTTTGTCTGTCTTTCTGTTAAAAAAACATGTCCTTCACAGTATTATTACCATTATTAGGAGAAATATGCATTTGTCACATGGTTAAATAAAATTTGGAGGGAAAAAGTAGTCCTGCATGATCTCTCTTTTTTTGGTACAACAAAGACAACATGAGCTCATCAGCAAAATCAAACAGGAGTAACAAGCTCACTTATAAGTTTGATCAAGCTTTTGAAGCATCTTGAAGTAATTATCGTGTTTACCACATGGTAATTACAGAGTGGATGTTTTGGTGGTTATGTAAATGAGTTTATTAAAAACTGATTAAACAAGTACACTAGAGTGTGCAGCCTTTAATCATACCCGGGTGAACTCTGAAACCTCGTAGCACGACGGATTCAGAGGATTCGGATAATGACACTCCCTGTTGTGCAGCCTCATTCACACTTCGCTGGGAAGCTGTGGCATTTAACAAGCCTTAAAAAAAACTTAAAGTGTGACAGAAATAAAAACGGTTTTAGCTTTAAAACAATATGAATTGCATTAAAGCTCAGTTATTGTTTATTTATACAGGTGATCTTTTCATCCTTGATTTTTGCCTTTTTAGGACCGCGTGGGAGCAAATAGACTTTTAATCTGGCATCCTCCTTGCCGTCCTTCGGTCTTTATGAATTTAATTAGCTCTTGTAGTTTAGTGACATCACTTAATTCTCAGCATAGCTCAGGCCAACTTTCATTTAATCAGAAGTCTAATTAGCCACAAATTGTAACACCTGCGTGGGAGTGCAGGTTTCAAATAATGCAAAGGTTATCGGACATTTCGTGTCAACACACTGGAAGCATAAAAGATGCCTGTCTTCTTGATTAAAAGTTTTCTTCTTGTTTCAGTAGCTTAATTTTCCCATGAACTACCTAGTGGGGAGGAATTTGTGCTTATTAAGAAAAGCACAGAAATGTTCTAGGAGTGTTGACTTTGGAGTAGATTTTCTAATGATCTGTTGTTCAACATGTAGCTGAAAAAATGTTGGCAGAAACAAATAAAAAATGGTGTAATGTTAAAGGGAGGTCATTGTGAATTACAATTCTATAGCACAATCAAATAACTGTTACTTTAAGTTGTTGTGAAAATGCTGTATACTGTATATCAAAAAATAATTTGATTTTACTTTGTTTTTGATACTCCCACTTCAGCACCTCTTCACAGCAATGCTTTGGTGTAGGAGTGCTCTGTGGGGTGGGAGCTTGGCTGAGGACTGAACTCCAGGGAGGAGCTTTGTGTAAATAGGCAGTACTTTGTACCAGCAAGTGTTTAGGCAGCTCCACATGGCCACCATAGATTCAAATATTTCTCAAACATGCATTAATGGGTCAAAGCATCACTCTGTGTATGTTTTTTTTTATGAAAGGAGTAATATTATAGCATGATATAAAGCTAAAAAAAAGTCAATTTGCATGACAACCCCCCTTTAAAAATGTGTGTTGTGGCTGCAGGATCGYAAACAAGTCCTTATGTTGTAGCATTCTGACTTCAAGTGGACCATCTGTACTTTTAAAGACTTTCATTTCATTTTATTTCAGAAAGGGATTTAGAGGGAGTTTGTTGGGGAGGGTGTCAGTAATTTGGGGGATTAGAATCCAATATGTTCCTGTCCACGAGCCTAAAGACTRATGGAAAGTCCCTCTAGCTGAGCTAAGCACAGTGATTGCTCAAGAACATGAAATGACATGCTGATTGAATCTCCTGATGGTAGCCTCTTAAAAACACCAGCACTCTCTGTCATTAGATCTGTGCGGAGCATTAGAGGCCCAAAGCTTATATATATATATATATACAGTGGTTTGCAAAAGTATTCATACCCCTTGAACTTTTCCATATTTTGTCACATTACAACCACAAACATAAATAT
>NW_013952526.1:367504-368973 GCF_001266775.1 Austrofundulus limnaeus | reverse complement strand
GGGGTGGGGGTGGGGGTGGGGGAATGCAACAGTTTCTGGAGGATGATAGAAGAAAAAAGATRGGATTTTGTTGAAATGTGTAATTAAACCAGGCACCTTTTTAAAACTTTATAACTCAGACACATGTCACAGTAGAAATCTCACTTGATGTTTAAGCAGGACATTAAGCGTTGCTCTTTGCATGACTGAACTGCCATTTTGATATTGCTTACAGGCTTTACACAATGTAGCTTAAGTTTAGTGATTTTTGATGATTTCGCCACAAAGGGCAATGCTGTCATTTTTTTCAGCTGCCTCAAGTATCTAATATGTTTGAAAAACTTACCTTTCCTTTGTATGTTTTCMAAGTTTGTACTCTTGAAATACTGTTTATAGATTGAAATATTGTATCAGTTTTTTTTTCATTTGGTATCTCTTTTACTGTTATGATACTCAATGGCAGTCTCATATCTTGACTGAGTACAGTGAACAATCAAAAATATTGTGATTCACCAAAAATGGCATTGAGGCATTTTTGGGTAGGTGCAGTTTGTTTACATAATCTTCTCATCTTCCCCAATTAAATAAATGACCAAACAACTCTTCAACTTTCATCAGATTTTTGATGTGACACTGCAAATTGGTCTATGTGGCTCAATAAACAAACACATTACAATACAATACAAACATATTCTAGATACAGAACTCCAATCCCTCTCATTTGACTTAACTAAAGGAGATGGCATTTGAGTGGCGCTCATCCCTCACTGTGAGAAGCTGATCAGGACAGTGGGTTTCCTGGGCCTTTAAAGCACTCTACAGCTTGGCTCTTTGCCATCTTGCTGAAACGCTGCTCCCTCATGAGCCAGAGTTCAACTTCAGATACTCACGCAGAGATCCTCTGACAGTTCGGTAAATCCTGGTTCAGGAACAAAGGTGACTGGGGTTTCTCAGGCAGGGGCTCTTAGCTCTCCATCTCCCTGGCAGAGGATCTGAAGCTTGCAAAATCAATAAATATTTAATGGTGATTTAAATCCTAGCCTTTAAAGTCATAACTATATGTTTCCATGAGCAAAAAGTTTATCTTGGTGGTTTGTTTAGTAGATATAACGAATTTGAAAAAGGACTGTCTCGTGGTGTGCAAATATTAAAATTCTGTAGGTATGTGTCTCTGTGTGTACATGTTTTTGTTACCTGGTGGGGATGCTTTTTGACCATTTTCCATTGCAAACAGCCTTATGAAGACGCACTGTTCCTTGTGGGGACAAAAGTCCAGTTTCCATAAGGGGAAATACTGTTTTGTTGGGTCAGGGGTAAGGTTTAGGACTAAGGTGTAAATTGAGTTTAGGTAAGGTTTAGGTTTAGGTACTCAGATGTTTTGGGGCAAGGGGTCAGGGTTATGCTTCAGAAATGACCAGTAAATAAATGGAAGTCAGTGCATAATCCCCATGTTGATAGAAGAACAAACGTGTTTGTGTGTGTGTGTGTGT
>NW_013952526.1:363926-366796 GCF_001266775.1 Austrofundulus limnaeus | reverse complement strand
GTGTGTATGTGTGAAGTGGAGAGTTTGCCTATGTGTGTTTGACAAGATTTTATTTTGTTTATGTACCATTAAATATCTTTGCAGTCATTTTTCTTTATATATTTTTGTGTGTTATTAAGTTTGACATTTTTTGTGTTTCATCTTTTAATCATATTTTTTATTTTATTCATCTCTGCACTGTTTTGTGTACAGATCTTTGTTCAATGACAGCTTTTTTTGAAATGTTCTTTACAATTGAACTTTACTTTTTTATTTTGTCTCCCACGTGTCCTGTTTTCTTAAACTTTTCATACTTTATTTTTTTCAATTAGCCTAACTTAAAGTAAGCAAAACATTTTATGACCTATATAATATATAATATCAAGATCAGCCCTTTAAAATGTATCAAATTTTATGTGATGTGATCAGATTTTATGTTATGTGATAACACAGTTTGAAAATGATTATTGTTCAAGTTTTTTAAAATACATATATAAAAAGATGCTATATTTCATTGCAAAAACAAACTTAGTTTTTACATACTGTACAGTAAGTTAAAATTGAGACATTGATAGTATCAATAGTATTTAAAAAGCATGTTTCAATTTGTTTCTGCTGAATATTATTGACAGATAACTGATTGATGATGTTTGATTTTGATTATTAGACATGTTTTGTCTTGCATTTAAATTGTGTGTAGTTTAATTAATTTATTTTTTTAAATAAAATAAGCATCTTATGAGACCAGTGTGGAGGAAAACCATTTTCAATCAACTGGCCTGTTTATTCATACGTTCATTCAATAATGCACCAACACTTTGATAGAGTATTGATGCTCATTCATGCGATGTATTCAAACCAAGTCACATTTCTTCCTCAGGATGTAACTTCAGTGTGTGTGTGGGTGGAATAGGCCTATCAGAGGGCTGGTGTCTGTGCACATGCAGTGAATCATCATTAGTTATGTGCTGCTCACTGTTGTAATGATTCAGGTCGTTGTGATGGCTGTATCATTACATGAAATGTTGCTTTAGTGAAATTTTAATGTGTGTCCAAAGCTGACGGGGGTGCACTATTGTCMCAATTGAATTGAGAATATATTAAAGTGCCTCTGGTGTCTCACATCGCACTCTGCCAAACACAGTTGTGCTGTCCAAATCTGTGCATTSGTGTGTGCATGTGTGTGAGCGCGCTTGCTTTCCCCCAAAGTTTAGAGTGTCTGTAAACCATTCTACGTCTCTGTGGAATTGTAATGGGCTGTCAGGGCTTCGGCCTCCCATGAGGTTCTGCAGTTYGTAATATGTGTGTCTTATTCTTCTCTTGTGTAAGCTTTGCAGAGAGAAAAGAAACAAGAGACAAAAGTGGCACAATGTATATGTAGGCTATCATGCAGAATGATTCTAATTGACAGTGAGCGCCTTTTCCAAGGAAACCCAGAATAACCACGTGCATGTGAACACATTTTTTTCCAAGTTTGGCTCTTTTTTTAGCTGTTTTTTTGTATGTATATTGTTGTGTGAAATGATTTTAGAACAGCTTGGAGGTGGGAACATCTGGCTTCAGATATGATGAGTGATTGTGCTTGTTTTATCTGATAAAAGCTGATGAGCTGTGAGTGACGACATCCCACAAGAACAAAAGGAGAAAAAAGGTGAGTGAGAGGGGAAGTGGTGAAAAGGACTGCCAGAGGCAAATTTCTCACCAAAAACATGATACAAGACCAGTGTGGGAAATTTCAACACTTTTTTTTTTTCAAGTGAAGTACAGACTTGAATGACTTTCATTGCTGATGCCATCCAGTATCTCATCTTCATCTTTTTTTCTTCATCTTTTTCATTTTTTTTTATTTTGTCTGCACATAAAGCTATAAACATACTTTGACATGTTGCCTTATGGTATCTGTTTCTGYACATTCCCTTTCTGTAATTCCATCATTTCTCTTCTTTGACAGATAATTTCTGGTTGCTGTGAAAAGTCTGATATAACAATGTTAACACCCTGACAGAGTGAAATCACCCGTATTTTGCAGATGTTCCTTCTATTTCAGACGCTAATCCAGAGTCAGAGCTGTCATTATATGATTTGAGACTTGAGGTTTTTTTTTTTCTATGGGTAAGAGCTAAATGTCTTTTATTAACGTCAGTCTACAAAAGTCTTATCAAAACATTGTTTGTTTTTTACAGAAGAAATTCAAAGGCAAGCTGACTGACAATTAGGCTGCAATTTTTAAAAAAAGAATCATCCTTGYTGAGATGGCTAAATACAAAAAAAAAAACTTCTAATGAATGGTTTGTTTTAATAAGATTTTGAGTTTAAAATACAACACTATATTTATTCAGTTTTATTTATTTATTTATTTATTTTGTCAATTTAGGTTTTTGCTGAGCACAAATTAATATGATTTGTAGAGTGTAAAAGGTCACATTAAGTTGCTAAGTCTTATCATTAAATAAATTACCTTAGCTTATAGTTTTATTTTGATTTCCACCTTTGTGTTGTATTACTGCTTGTCTTGGTAAGTCACTGAACTGATGCAACATATCATTTCATAACAAAATGTTACATGAATAATTTAACAGCTAAGGACATTACATATGTGTATGTTTTTGCTGCTAACGGTGATTCTACAAGCACTGTGTTTCGTTRGTTATGTTTGAAGATTATTTTTAAGAATTTTAAAACCTGATAACCCTTGCCCATTTTTAAAATATCCTGATACATAAAAGCCAGTAATGAACTTTGACTAACTATAATAATCCCATTACCAGTCATCAGTTATGGCTTAAGCTGAGTCCAATGATAAGTTGTATATAAAAATAACCAAAAACAAGTAAATTTGAATAATTAAAACTGTATAACTTAGTACTACTTTTTTTCTATTTTTTTTCCTC
>NW_013952526.1:360542-363169 GCF_001266775.1 Austrofundulus limnaeus | reverse complement strand
GCTTGTAACCTGTGTGAGCATGTCAGAGCTAGAGGCAGAAGCTGGATCGCAGCATACTGAAAATGGGACTCAGCTTCAGCAAAAAAAAAAAAAAAAAAAAAAAAAAAAAAAAAGGGAGAAGAGTGCTGTATTTCTGAGGGAGCTGAGCCACATCAGCACCAGTCACATTGTAAATTTACAGCACATTCTTTCAGGGTAGCTTAAGGCCTCTTAATTAACCTACTGCCGGTTAGCCTCGGGTTAAGTGGGTTAAAATCCAAAATAGTCTTAACTCTGCAAGGTAGCTAATCTGGGATCACAGCAGGGTGAGCTACACTGAAGTGGGCTTGAGTCTCACTTATCCACTTTCAGATGTGCCAGGTTGACACAATAGTCAAGTGCTTTAATCTTTGCAAGCACTGTACTGAGCAGTTTCTGAGAATGCAGTTCAGAGAACAAAGTTTTAGACGTGTTCCTTTGTAATCAGGAAGTGAGCAGTTACAGCAATTTCACAACAAATCCATTGTCTGTTAATGAAAGCTCACTAATTACAGTAAACAAGCATTGACCTTAAAGCGTTGATTGTTTACTGAATATTTGGGACATTCAAAAAGAGATAAAAACAGAGGAAGATGATTTATTTTTGTTTGTTTCAGAGTTCTTAAAATGAAAATGTTTGGAAATATCACATTTTGTCTCATTAGGAGATACAGTAGATGGCTTTATCTCTTCCGATCAGGTGGGATGTAGTGAGGAGTAATTGTAGAGTAACTGTCAATATCCTTGGATGTCATTATTATCTGTGAGCATAAGCCTTGAATGTGGTGGACTTCTGGAGTTTGTTCTTGTTCATAAAAAAACATATTAAAAGTGTCTGAATCCAGGAGAGTGTAAACTTGGGACAGCCCTCTGTTTTTTTTTGTTGTTTTTTTTCCTATATATGTTTAAATGTGTGTCATCAAGAGTGGAGTGGTGCTGACTGTTGTTACTATGTCATTCATTTTGCTTTAGCTGTGTATAAAATGCTTAAATGTTAAGGACAACTGAGCTTGATCACTAGCATGTTTTTTTTTGCATTATTTTGCATTTTGCATGTACCTTTTATTCAACTGTCCATTTTTTTAATTTTCACTGTAGTTCAGTCTTGTATAAAATACCTCATAGTGAGACTTGAGTGAAAATACAAGCATAGTACTATAAAAGGACATTGATGAACGTTAGTCTCCTCTAAAGTCTTCACTAAAAATATGACAAGTAAAAGTCCTAAAATAATTCACATTTATTTTACTTTAGTATCAAAAGTAAATTGCTGACATAAAATGTACTTAAATATTAAAAGTAAAATATTGAGTAAAAGTAAGCAGTTCAAGTTTCCATAATTATATTTTTCTAAAGGCCATAATGACTAAAATGCATCAAAATGTTAATGTTGAAAAAAATAGGATTAACTAGGCCTCCTGTTCTGTCACGTCATCTTCATATGAGGCTACATATGTCTGCCCTAGTTGGAGTGTGACGTGATTCATGTCATGTGCAGGTGTGATGAATCACCAACAACCAATAAGATGTCAGAATGGTATGTGTTGATACTTCTCATTTAACCACAATTAAATTCACTCTATCCAGGGGACACCATATATCTGAATGGGTTTTTACATATTCCAAAGAATAACAAGCTGGAATGAAATGGGAGTACCAACTTTCCACTTCTTACCTCTTTTTAATGTAAGGAACAGAAAATACAGAATATTGTGTGGAGATGTAAGGAGTAGAGGTAAAAAGTAGATGAAATATATTTAATAAAGTACATACTGTATAACCAACATATCTACATAAGTAAAGAAACAAAGTATTTTCACTTTGTTACTTTACGACTCTAAAGTGTTCTGTGTGGAACACATTCATTGCATTGATGCAGCTTCCTTCACTGCAAGTTGCAGGGAGAAACTCAGAGTAATATTTAGTTTTCCTCACCAAAGTTCAGCACAGTGAAGTATGTTAAAAATTTTCAACACTATTGTATTGTTACTCCTCTGTCATCCACTCATGTACAGAGGTATTTATCCAAAAGAGAATGTGGTGCTTTTATGCACTTCACCACTTGACAGTGTGCATATGTCTTCACTGTTGTCAGGTTCAAGCCAGGTTCAAACTTGGACTACAAAACTACAGCAATTATTTGACATGCTGGCGAAAATAAAGTCAAATAAATAAGTGAATATATAAATAAAGATGAACAAGAAGCTGGAAATTTTTGATTTGCAGTGAGTTTTTGATCACTGTTTTCATGGCTCTACATTACCTCTGCTTGTCTTTTATTAATGTGGCAAAAGAATAAAAAAAATGATTTGAAACAAGCTCATTTAATCTGGGTCTCATCACATGTAGAAATAGTCAATTTTTAATTCATATACATTAACATGCCCTTGGATTTTCATCAAAAACGATCAATGGCAACCTTTATTACTAAACCGCTGATGTAACACATTAGCATATAAAATGTTTGTAATGACTTTGGTTTATTTAAGTTTTAACCAAATAAATAATTGTGTGATATTTCTGTCTTGAGTTAATTTAAAGTTCAGTTCAGTTCACACTGTGAACACACTCCCAGAAGCATGAGCGTGCCGTGTTGGACTAATGAGTGC
>NW_013952526.1:338212-360300 GCF_001266775.1 Austrofundulus limnaeus | reverse complement strand
TTTCATACCTTTACACCTTTACCTCCAATAGAAAGAAAGGGAAATGAGAAATCAGATACTTGTGATGTACTGTGACCTCATGACTCATGGGGATCCTACCATGTGGGTGTAAACGAGAGGTGTAAGTGTACCGAATGTTACATTGTCACAGTCCTAATTTGCATTCGCTCCAGGCAATATATTAGGACAGCAATGGAAATCTTCGTTTCTCTCACACTTACTGCAAGACTGTCAGGTGGTTTTCACTTCAGCAGATCAAATTCCAGCTTGCACTCCTGTCAAACCGAAGGTGGTAATTTGATGCATGTTTTAACAAAAGTTACCAACAATGGTTTCTTTTTTACTTCACCAGCCCGTTTTGTTCGCCACCTTTATTCTGACACGAAGTGCCGGTGCTCACGTCGAAAAGAACAGAGACAGAGCAGATTTTGTGGACGTTGAAGATATTTTTTGTACAAAACGTGCAAATGTTGGACCCAAACTGCAGCCCAGAAAAATACTGGAACTGAGGTTGGGTTCTTACTTTTTACAGCAAGCAACGTTTAATGTTTAGGACCTAAGTAACAAATAAACATTGTGGCACATATGTGTTGATTAAGTTCTTGGCAAAAATGCAAAACTAATGCATTACAAATAGTTTTATGCTTTGGATAGTCCTATTAAGACAGCCAGATTAGAAATCAGATTTAGAGAAATTAAAAAAAAAAAACTATAAAAAGATATGATTGCCAGCCAATTCCCCCATATTTTAAATGTTGAAAAAGGTGAAATGATTTGCAAACATAGATCTCTTGCCAAGGTGTGGGCTGGTTTAGAAAATAAAAATGTAATGAAAAACAAACAAAAACACCTACAAGTTACTAAACTCATTTTGCTCTTTTTTTTCCATTTAAAAATAGAAAGAGGGATTAAAAAGCAAAGAGAAAAGGTGGGGGGACTGCGAGGAAAAAGAGGTGGTGTATTCCAAGTCAATTTCTYCTTCCCAGTGCTGACATCAAAGCAACAGGCATAATCCTCTCATGCTTGCTCGTTAATAATCCGGTTAATAATCCGTTTAGCTGCTTTCATGCTGCGCTGTTTGCCGACGTTAGGGTGCTGCAGGAAAGTTTGGAGAAGAATCATGGTGCCCTATTTGAAGGCCTGCCCCCACCCACCCACCCCCTCATGGAGTTTCATGGTTCACTCAGGCATTTGTGGTTTAATTCTCTTGAGCTGAATTGCTAAGTTTTTTCCTTGTCTAAGGAAACGTTCATTAACATAAACATGTATATGCAAATTTACAGTCCTGATTATGAACATACAGGAAATCTTAAGGAAAACAATGATTAGACCTTTGTACTTTTATTTATAGACACACCTGTTGTAATGTGGCAATCTGCACTTCCGATGTAGGGTTTATCTGTGCTACAACCAGCAACGTTCCTTCTTGATGTGAATGTGGGCTATATGGGGAAATGTTTTTTTTTTTTTTCTGTATTACTTCTTTTTTAAATTCTGTGATCTACCACAAGCTATCAGAGCATACTTGAGATTAGTAATGATTAAAGTCATCTTGTAGTCACTCATGACTTTTGAATATTATTTGATACCTTCTGCTGTGAGCTAAAGACACACTTGTTGATACCTTTACATGTGACTGTTTATTCTTTTTAAAGCACAGCACATTCAACTAAAATTGACTTATCAAAGTTGGAGCAATATTTTACTTCAACGTTTCACAGTTAATTATATTACCCGAACAAAAACTCTTTCTACAAATGCCATCATATAATAGCTATGATTTTTTTTTATTATTATTTATATAAGACCTAGTTTCTTAACAGCAGGATCACTAAATTATTAGCATTTCTTTGACGTTAATGTTATTGTTTTAATGATAGTTTTTTAAAGCTCAAACACCACTTGCAAAAAAAATAAAATAAAACTTAACAAWCAAATACAGTATCTAATTCTGACACTTTCAACGTGGAATTCATTCATTGATTCATGTGAGTAAAGTGAAGCTGTGACTCAATTCAACATTTAAATATCAATTTGCCTCTCCATATGTGCTTCTTCTTCTTCTTCTTTTTTCTAAATTATTTATTTATTTATTTATTTATTTATTTATTTATTTATTTATTTTTGCTTAGTGGTCTTGGTGATGTTGCAGTGCACATAATTCTAACCAAGAAATGTGTCATGAGATTGCTCAAGTGTGTTTTTACTAGACTGAAAATCACTGGATCATCATGCGCCACAATTAGCATAATGTTCAAGGGGACAAAAAAATCAGTCTTARTGATGATTGGGTAACAGAAATGAAAAAAAGTGTTGCTTCTAGTTGTTAAAAGTGTTTAAACAGAAACATATTTGTGGTGTGTGGGCTGTACTGATATGGTTAACATGACTTTTAATATAACTGTGCAAAATGAATTAGATTTTTGATGGAGTTATTTTTGGCATTGAACAAACAAAAAAAGCATATTATTTTTCAAGTATGTATTAACAAAAACAGTTGGAAATTATGCCTGTTTACATCAGCTGCTTCTTTATGCCTTGCTTTTTGATCGTCTGAATGAGTTGGAAAGTGCCAGATGTGCCAATGGTCATAGTTACACAAACACAAACAAGCATTTCTTGGCCTGACAAACAGCAACACACACGCACACTCCCCGCCCACAGCGGATTGTCGGTCTGACGACTTGCCATTTCGCATCACTCTGCAGAGATGAGTGGGACACAAACAAAAAAGTGCTCCAAACCATACAGATGGAGAAGCAGATAGACCCACTGACATGGATGTAGATGTTTATAACAACACAAGTCTCATGATGTGAGTGATGCTGATGCTGTGACAGAGCACATCGACTCCAGGCAGAAAGTGTGGGAACTGAGACAGAGATGCTTGTAACCTGTGTGAGCATGTCAGAGCTAGAGGCAGAAGCTGGATCGCAGCATACTGAAAATGGGACTCAGCTTCNTTCTAAATTATTTATTTATTTATTTATTTATTTATTTATTTATTTATTTATTTTGGGGGTAGGGTATTAATGTCTATAAATGCCTAAGTGTTGATTAACTTTAGTTAGATGCAATTCAGTTTTCAAATGTGAGAAATAAAGGAATGCCACAGTCATGTTTTAGTGCATTGGATGAACTTTATACTGAATATTTAAAATGAATTTTCCCCCTCTTTCATGTACATTTCCCAGATTCTATCATAATTTACTACATAGTGTCCTAAACATTACAACTGTTTGTGTTAGTTGAGTAATGAGGTGTGTTTGTGCAAAATTGTGTCCGAGAAAAAAATAAAATAAAATCAGACCACATTTTATGAGTAATCAATTGAGAAAATCTGGAAATAAGAGATGTTTTTTTCCTGAAGCAAAAATAATCCTTGGTGTTGTAACTCTTTTGGGTCATGCCTTTTTTATTACAATTTATAGTGTGAATTCATGATTCTGAGATTAGAATAACGATCGGAGTAAGGCAGGGAGTCGTTATGCTCAAGTTTAAGCTCAACATAAATATATCACTCTATCTGAGCAAACCCTTATGAATGTATGAATGAACAGAACAGACAGCGGGGGGGGGGGGAACTAACTGGTTTGTCACAAAGCCACACTTATTTTCACCCTCAACTTTTCTCCTTCAGTGCTAAGTCTCTTCTTTTTTTCTCTATTTTTCTTCATTCCCTCATTACATTTATTTTTCAAGCAGATGGAACAATGTCAACTTCAAGGTTTTGGACTGAAATCAATTTTTTATACATAAAAAAAAAAAGATTTTAGCTGCCATTCTTTGCAAGCGCAAACTAGTTGTTTGCCCATATCCATCATGGTTTTATCTCTCATTATCTGCAAGACTCTCGACCCCGTCTTCTAGCCTTCTGCATCTGCTGGAACGGAGCGCAGATGAGAGATGAAACAATTAACTTCCATTTTGTGCCATGAGCAGAGAGAACTTGACAGGAGAGCCAATACGCAGGAGAATGAAATTGGGAAAAATGATGAAGCTCTTCCACTATTTCTGTGCTCTCACTACACAAAAAGATAAAAGACAAAAAGTTCATGGTGAAGCAGAAAGAAGATAATTTTGAACTTCTGTAGCCTTTAACATGTAAAAAGAGATCTTCTGAAAATTGACAATTTGACTTATCGCTAATTACCATGAATTTTAATCATTTTGATTATTTTATATCCAATCATCTTTCTAGATATATATTAATCCATCCATCCATCCATCCATTCATCCATGTATCCCTTCATACACACAAAATAAAATAATAAATACATTTAAACCATGTTTTGGAATTTGTTTTTGGATTTTGCAGTTAAGTAAAAAAAGAAAAAATATCACAAAAAAAAAGAAAAGAAAAGAAAAAACAGTTCCAAAAAACAGATATATCTAATTGGTCCGAATGTAAGTATTGATGCAGTATATGTAGTTGTAGTTAAAAAAAATAAATAAAAATAATAAAAATCAATGCAAAATCTTACAAAAGAACAGATACTGCACTTGATCTTAGCCTCCTACTAGGATAGCTGTTCAGGTAAGGTGTTTTCAACCACAACAGAAAACCTGCTAGCTGCCACCTTTTATACTTAATATCACCAGGCTATAGTTATATGGTACACAAACACTCAAAACTGCAAACCTTACAATGCACTGGAACAGCCTGTGTGGTGATGCCAAGCTGAGATACTGTCACAACTTTGGCTTGTGTGAACCATGACATCAGTAGAGCAGAGTTCAGTACTCAAGCAGTTCTCCTCTTAAACAACAGGTATTGCTACAGCATGATGCATTAGTGGTTGGCCCTGTTGCCTCACAGCTAGAAGGTCCTGGGTTCAAAGGTTGGATTGGCCCTTGGGTCTTTCTGTGTAGTGTGTAGAGTTTCTTACCACAGTCCAAAACCTTGTAGGCAAGACATCCCTTGAAACAAAGAACAAAAAAATATCTGTAATATCAATGAGATTTGCCTGGTTAAACAAAGGTTAATAATAAAAACAAAACAGCAATAAATAAATAAATAAATAAATAATTAAATAAATAAATAAATAAATAAACATGCAGCAGGGACTTTACAAGACAAGTTGTGCATTGAGTATGCTTTTTTATACAAGAAAATATTTGGATGTGCCTGACAGAAGGTGAACTGATTCTGCTGTCAGCTACTGTGAAACGTCACCACTTATCAGGTTTCTTCTAATTAATTAGTAAATAGTACTAAAGTTGTTCATTCTTACATAGAAAAGATAATATATTGGGTCCATAACTTTATCATAGGTAGCATATAATGTGACTTTTACTGATTATATATTTTGTCTGTAAAGTCCAAGAGTCATGAATGCTGAAGCTGAAAAAAATATATAAGATTGTAATTACTTAAAGGCAGAATATTGTTTTATTTGATTACCACTAACTTCTCTATGATTAAGTCACTTTAACTGTAATTAATTTGTTGATTAGCATAAAAAATAATAATTTGAATATATTAAATTGATATTTTATTGAGAGAAACTGTAAAGAACAAAATATATTGCTCAACTGTTTGCAATCATCGCCTGGCCACAGAAGGCAATGGCCTTGCTTGTGTTTGTGTGTGCACATGTTTGTGTCATTCAGCAAAATAGGTAGGCCTACCTCATGATCAAATGCAGGGAATTGATTAAAACTCTCAGAAAGTAACCTTTCGTGTACATTTACAATTGATTAGGTTTTGGAATCAACCCAGTTTAACACTGTTGCCACTATCCTGGAAAATACAAAAAATGGCTACAACTCTGTCAGTTTTACACATGTTGAGCTAAAATTCATTGTGATAGTAGAAACAAGTAATTTACATCTACTCTGTGCTACACCTTGCAGGACATGCTTGGTTAAAACATTGCCATTAACTCCACGCATCAAGGTTTGGATTAATGTTGTAAAAACATAAAAATAAAACAGCTTATTTGTTGTTTGTGTTTTAACAAAAGATACAACATATGTACTGTGTTCCTTTTTAATGTCCAAACCTGATAAGCAAGCTATATTCTGGTTGAGGGGAGGAAAAAACACATTGGTTTTGAAGATTGGGATTTTTATACAATTAGCCACATTTTGTGAGCAATTTTATTTTAAAAACAAAAGGTTTTCATGCTACTGCATTAGCCTGCTCCCTTAAGCTCCTCTTGGCACAGTCTAAACCGGTATTGATTACATTTTTTTTGAATAGCTCACTTTCAATTTAATCCTTAGTATTTACTGAATATTCAGTCAGAAATGTAAGCGAGACAGCAGACAGAAGGCTGTAATCCTCACTGAATCACATTACAAATTAACGGGACTAAGTAGAAGATTACCTCAACTCAACTGTGAATTTGAACCCAAGCAGAAAGGCACACAGTGACCTCAGCAAAACTGTATCTAAAAGATTGAGTAATTAGTAGATATTTAAAGTGTTTCATAGGTGGACACACAGTCTTGCAGTTGTGCTCAGTGGTTTGTGTTAGTTCAACAACCAGAACTAATTCTCTGTTAGTGAAGCAACAGAGTGTAGGCTGTACATAACAATAGCCTTAGATCCAGATGACAAGTAGAGCAATTTCAAGAAAGGATTGGAGAACTATTACCTTTGGAGGACTAATACCATCTTTTTGTAATTAAAAAGAAATTGTTGGTGTGCTTGTTTAAATCCTGTTAAATCCTTAATACTGACTGCAGCTTATTGCTTTAGCCTGGGAAAACATCTAAATAAGCAGCTATGGTCATATGGATCCACCAAATGTTACAAGGCAATAAAGGCTAAAACAAATGTTTATGTATTGTATCATAATATATTTTTTAAGCTTTACGCTATTATTCTGGACATTTTCCTACTTGAGCCAAGTGTTAAGTTTGATTTTAGCTACTTCTTCTTTTTCTTGTATTTTATTTTTAAGACATGTTGCATTGCGACTGCAGTGTGATTCATTTCCAATGGATTCATGCAGCTGAAGTACACCATAATTTATCTTTAATTAGTTAAATTCCACAATGAATTGTGAAATCAATTTCAGTATGTGCTGTTTTGCCATAACCAGTCCCACAGTTTTTTAACAAGCTTTTGCACTTCCAAATGTTTATGCAGACAAGTGTGTGTATTTGCTTGAGCACATTATTGGCAGTGTGAAGGTTTTCAATTATGAGGAGCGGTGCTGGAAGAACGAGCACAGAAACTATTGGCTAGCCATTTGTATCATTTGCAATTAGTGTAAGAACTAAAGCTTGTTCGCTCTGTCTCTTTTGCTCTGCCTTGCTCTCATCCATTGATTCAATTGGTCCTTCTATGGGAAATTTTGAAAGAGTCACTAAGGCAGCAACAGCCCTCTGTTCAGATTATGGATGGAACAGTTACCATTGGGAGCCAAATAGCTCTTTGTAATCCTCATGGAACCCATTTAATTAACTGTCCTCCTCCTGCCATTTCTCTCTCTTTATATCACTTCTGTATTTTTATTAATGTATTTTCATTCTGTTTCCCTGCATATATTTTGCCTCAGTTCTTTCTTTTTTTTTTTCTTTTTAATGTGAGTGGATTTTGAGATTGCATGTACCCACAGAGACACTTACATTGCAGATGTTGTCAGGTACACTGCAACCCTACTTTTCAGAGACTTTTCAGACTAATAAGTTCTGTAAAAGTTAATGAGACAGCTACAACTAGAGGGGGGTGGACGGGGGGTAAACTGAAATGAGAAAGTCCTTATTTATCCTTCAGTACTGTCAACATAACAGATAGTTGGGAAGGAGATGGTGCGAAAATTAGTTAGCAGAGAGTAAGAAAGGTGCTGATCAGGGTTATCGAGGGAGCACAGAGCAGAGGGAATGAGGGAGCGAGGGGGTCTTTGCTTGAATCATGACCTAATAATCGAGTGCTCTCAACTCTGACATATTTATGCTGCATCCATTATGCAGTAATGTGGCATAAAACTTCGACTGCACTGACAAACCGATAAATCAGTTGTGGTTTCCTGAAGGTCTGCACAGTTTGGTCAAAATGATTGTCACAACTACTGTATATTAGACAATTACTAGCTGCGTAAGTGTTTATGAAAATCATTCAATAATTTTTGGTGATTAAAAACTTATTGTATTTATTTTAATTGTAACACAAAGTAAACATTGCTTTCACATCCTTGTTGCACATTTTTGTATTCAAAATATCAACTCATATTTGGCTAAAATTAGTGCAATATGTGATTAGCAAGAGGGGGTAAATTAAAAACAGTATAGTATTTAAAGCAGTATCATTAGGCACAAATAGAACACCTGTGATCGACCCCTGCTGTGAAATATGTCTGTGCATTGATAATTAGTAAATATTTATGCACATCCTTGCTTGCTTCAACATGATTGCACTCTGTTTTCAGGTTCCAGACAGCATGTTAGAGAGTCGCAGACTACAGGCTTTGAAGTGCAGAAAAAAAAACACATGCTGCAGGATTTCCTGGGTGCTGTGGGATTTTCTCCTGGTGAGGCACTGTTTGTAAGATCAGGAATGGGCAGAAAGTGCTGAGTAGAGCAGGAAATTCCAGTGAGCAGAGGTTCAAACAATGGAGCAAAATTTAAATTTAAATTTAATTTGTCTGCCCATGGGAAAAACCTAAAAGCTAACAAAAGGGACTATATATATATATATATATATATATNTATATATAGTGTATAGTAAACAATCATCACATTAATCCTTTGAGTAATAAAATACACGTTAGTAGTTCAAACCATTTTTTATTATGTCCTATAGAAGCTGCACACAGTCCTTTGCTATCAGAATTGTGTGCACAATTCATTTTATTGTTATTGGTAATAATATTTTCTTTTTGAAAATGTTCTTTTTTTTYCATAAAAAAGGTAACACGCACCTTGATTTTGCAATCTTAGCAAGGGAAGGGATGTAAGGTTGTTTTCAACCATCAGTTGCTTTTATTGGTATCAAGTGGTATATTAATAGACCTTAATAGGAAGATAATCTGAAAATGCATGTTTGACCTAGGGGGCAACACATTGTTCAACAGTTCTTAACTTTTTTTGTTTGTTCTAGGAATACTTATTTTGGCTCTGAATCAGTTTATAGGTGGTTGAGCTCCTCATAATAGATGGTATTGTCTGGCCTTACGCTTGAAAATATAAAAGACTCAACAACCTGTKTTTGCTTTTATGAGTGCCTGTCAACACCAGTAAAACAAGACTTTTTGTTCTTTGCAATATTTGCTGCAAATTGGTGCATAAAGACACACACACAGAGCTAGCAGACTCTTTCTGCCATATGGTTTGTTACAGCTCCCCTTTTGACATTTTTACAATCCTTTACTCCAATTTGTGCATAACGTTTGATTCAAGGTCCTCATCTGCTTGTTGATCTTAGTAGAGAGTAATTGCAATGAATGATATCTCTATCTGCAATTCACCCAGCCACTGTTTGTTCAAAGTTTTTAATGCTGTGATATTATGAAAAGCTAATGCAAAAGGTATCTGATAGTTCACACTGCCTCTCAATGAGTGATAATAAATACGTTTGAAAATGATATTTTTTTTTGTTTTGTTTTGTTTTTTTGTTTGTTTGTTTTTTTGGTTAGATAGAAAAAAATACCACTGCATTGTTTTGATTAAAAGGGTTTGAAAAAATGGCTTGTTGTGGTTGGTTTGCAGATGCAAAGTTTCTGCAGAAAGCAACGGAAAATCATCATTCAGATCAGTAGGTCACTAAAATTTGCCTCAGCTTTTATCAGTGGGTCATCAGCAACAARCAATGCAAATTAATGTGGACATCTCCCCATTACATGAGACAAGTTTTCCTTATTATTTTCAAATACCATCTGCATGTGTACGTTGTTCTGATGAAAAAAAACTCATATATACTTTTAGCTTTCAAATGATGACAGACTCCAAATAGAATTGTCTCAGGGTCGTGATGAGTACACAAGGCCTTCAAATATTTTGAGTTGATAACCTTTTGTAAAAATTATTTCAACCTCAGACTTTCACCAGTCTGAAAACGAGATCAGAGAGAAAGTGAGAGAGCAGTGTGTTTGAAACACTGCACACATGATGTTGTGGCACTGGTGCTAATGCCAGTTCCTACTGTTTTTACTGATTGCAACATGCCATTAGACCCAGGAAGATGCAGTAGTGTGAGGGATGACAATGGCACCAATCTGTATCTCCCTGTGGTCCTTCATTAGACACTAATCCAGTGATGATTGTTACTGAGAAGGCATGCACGTGTGCGTGTGTGTGCATTTGCAAGAGCAGCAAAACTAGAGGATGAGGGGATGAGAGAGATGCATTTTGGCATAGCACACTGAATATTAGCCTGGTGATTTATTACCTGAGTAATGATGTCCCTTCTTCCCCAAAGCTGCATTGTCCTTTTGCCAATTAATTTTGAATCTGTTACAATAACAAAGAAAGAGAAAGGAGGAGTTAGAGTTAGAGAGAGTTCAACAAGCACTTTGGTTGCAGCGTTTCCCGCTTAAGTTTTTTGGCCTCAAGAGCGAGGGGATTGGTGGCTAATAATCAATACAAAGAATTTAAGCTTATGTTTCGGTTTAAATACAGCAATAAAAAATGTAATTGTACATTTACATACAAAAATGAAACAAAAACATATAAAACGTGGTTGATTTAAAGTGTGCTGCTTTTCTCATATTATTTGAGTGGTCTGTGACATGTTTGAATAAATGCAATTCAATAAATGTGTGATGATGTATTGGCTTTGGTGTTTCCTCTAGCTGCAGTGAATGGGTCACTGGTGAACACATATAAATGTTTATTCATTTATTATGTCACAACCTTTCTGTGTGTTTGGGTGGGGTTGTTTGTGTGGGCTGGGCACTCCCTTTGAATAATATGAGGGGATGTGTTGGGTTGAATCCCAGAATGAAGTGCAGTTTTTTTTCTTTTTCTTTTTTTTTTTTTGTCTGCAAGCTGTCGTTGGTTGTCTCTGCTTCTCCATCTTTAGACATCTGCTTAGTCTTGTTCCCTTCCCTTCCTTTTTCTAATGCCATTGATTTATGCAACTGCTTGCTCATGGCTTTCTTTCTTCCTCTTCCTAATTCTTTCATCTTTTTGTTGTTCTATTGTTTTTAAAATAACCGCAGGGTCACCAGCCTCTGTTCTTCCCTTTTCATCTACTGCACGTGACACTAGGCTCTTTAGTTTCTTTTTTTCAATTTAATCCTGCTGTGCTCAGTTTTAGTTGATGGCAGCTTATCACTCTGACAATATTTCTCTCACATTTTTCCAAGGTTGCACTGTCATTAGTGTAGTCACACAATCAAGACACTTTCCCTCCCTGCTACAATGTTACTAGGCAATGAAAGTATGCATTTTTAATTTGTCTTGGAATTTTATCTCTAATAGTTGTTAATAGTTGCATTCTTCCTATTGTGAGCTGTAAATGCAGTTGTGCTATTTGCGTTTCTGTAGAAGATGAGTGCATTCATGAGGACCTGTGCTGGACTTGACTCGGTTACTAGTGTCACTGTGATTGTTGTTTACAACATATTTCAGTGTACTGATTGTAATTACTGGTTGAGATGCTGAGATGGCCTCATGAGGGTCTTTTGGTAAAAAAAAAAAAAAAAAAAAAAAAAAAAGAACATATCTGTTGTTCACATGGCATATTTTCAAAAAAATGCAGTCACATAAAATCACCAAAAATCACTTCAGCATTGTGTGAATGTGTACATGCACACAGTAATGTTTTGTTGGACCGCCTTTAGCTTTGATTATGGCATGCATTTGCTGTGGCATTGTTTCGATAAGCTTCTGCAATGCAAGATTTATTTCCGTCCAGTGTTGCATTAATTTTYYACCAWCATCTTGCATTGATGATGGTAGAATCTGACCGCTGCACAAAACCTTCTCCAGCACATCCCAGAKATTATCAATGGGGTTTAGGTCTGGACTCTGTGGTGGCCAATCCATTTGTGAAAATTATGTCTCATGTTCCCTGAACCACTCTTTCACAATYCAAGCCCGATGAATCCTGGCATGTGCCATCAGGGAAGAAAAAAATCAATGATGGAATAWCCTGGTCATTCAKTTTATTCAGGTAGTCAGCTGAACTCCTTCTTCAAGCACATACTGTTTCTGAACCTAGACATGACCAACTGCAGCAACCCCGATGTGGTCTTCTGCTGCTGTAGCCCATCCGACTCAAGGTTTGACGTGTTGTGAGTTCAGAGATGCTATCCTGAATACCTCAGTTGTGACACGTGGTTATTTAAGTTACTGTTGCCATTCTAGCACCTTGAAACAGTCTGGCCATTCTCTGACCTCTGGCATCAAGAAGCTGTTTGCGCCCACAGAACTGCTGCTCACTGGATATTTTCTCTTTTTCGGACAATTCTCTGTAAACCCTAGAGATGATTGTGTGTGAAAATCCCAGTAGATCAGCAGTTTCTGAAATACTCAGACCAGCCCTTCTGGCACCAACAACCATGCTACTTTCAAAGTCATTTAATCACCTTTCTTCCCCATTCTCGGTTTGAACTGCAGCAGATTATCTTGGCCATGTCTACTTGCCTAAAATCATTGAGATGCTGCCATGTGATTGGCTGATTCAACATATGCGTTAATGAGCAATTGGACAGGTGTACAAAGTGTGTGTGTATATGTGTGTGAGTGTGTGTATGTGTGTGTATATAAAGAGCATTCTCAGCTTTCTTGTTCCTTTTTTCATTTGTCATAATAAATCTTTTTCTTCTTTTTTTCTTTGCTCTTTAGGTCCTGAGTGGTACTTGATCAGAGTGGAGTTGACTGTGACTGATGTAAATGATAACGTCCCAGAATGGAGCATGGTTCCTTCTCCCTACCTTGCAGTGGTCCCCCCTGATGCTTCTGCAGGATCAGTGGTGTACAAACTCAGTGCTCAGGATGGGGATGAAGGTATCAATGGTGAAGTGGAATACTTTCTGTCTGATGGTAAGTTGCTTTTACCAACATGTCTCAAACTTCACCTGCTTTGAGTGTATGGTCTGTGGCAGTATTTGTACCTATGGACATAAAACACAAACGAATAACTGGGAAGGAGTAACTTGGTTGATTAAAGATCTGTGTTTCAGAGTTCATAAAAACAAAATTAGAGTCAGCCATTTTCAATGTTTTGTATCATTCAGTCTTTGCATTTTGAAAGCTAAGAAGCTGCAGTGCCATTATTTCCTTGCAGTTTTCCGCTGTGAAGCTCCATTTTTCTATTATGCAAAATAATTGATTTTTTTACTACTGAATTGATTTCCCGAAGTTTTGGAATTTGTTAACTTTTCCTTATTAGCACACATGAACATAAACCAACAGAAAAAAAAAACAGACTAATAAACTGTTGTTGGTGTCAAGAATTGACTTTTCAGCAATATGTCCTTAGCCCCATCATTTAGTGATTCTCTTCTTCTCTTCTCTTCTCTTCTCTTCTCTTCTCTTCTCTTCTCTTCTCTTCTCTTCTCTTCTCTTCTCTTCTCTTCTCTTCCTGAAACATGTCCATGTTGGTTTATTGAAAAATAATAAAATAAATTATCTAAATTGCCCAATTCTAACATCTGCCATGATTTATGCACTTCATATCACAACCCTAATTTTTTCCCCAAAATACTTGCTTAGAAATGTTTAAATTTTAAGATGGGAATACAGTAAATAAGGATGTTGTAGGCTGGCTTATCTTAAAGTAGAAAGACTCCAGTTTTGGTAAGTGTCAGAACCAGTTCTAGCAGTATGTTTCCTTGACACTAGATATTATCTGTTTATATACTGTATACTGTATTTTTTTTCCCTGTGACCTATCTGAGTTGATAGCAATGGCATGAATTTGTAAAAATATTCTTCTCCTGAGTCTCATTCTGAGTGGATGAGAGTGCAGAGCTCAATAATTTCTTACTATCTTTATTTATCGGTGTGTTTTTCAAACTATTGTTGTGCAATCCTAAGCTGACAGAAAGGTTGATGAGCTACCATTGACTGGAAACGTGCTGTGACTTGGTAAAAAAATTACCTGTTTTATAAAAACTACACAGTGGTATTTTACATGAACTTTTAGTCTCATTCCCTTATTAACTAGGGCTAACTTACAGCCCCAGCATGTCRTGGAAAGTTTGTCTCTCTTTATGATTGAACAAAGGTACTGGTCGAGGATGGTTAATTTCTCAGAGGACGGAGTGTTGTGGATTTGTATCTGACAAGAAGAAAACAATAGAAAAGGACCTGACTACAGCCTTTGTACCACCGGGCTGCCCTGACGCGGGTTTGTGGGCTCAGTTTGTCCCAAAGCTGAATGGAGTTTCTGGTGTGTTGGGCTAGGTGTAGTCCCAATGCCTCCAGTTTAAGAGGACACTGATTGTCTGAATTGATATTGTTGGTCACAGCCAATATGTCTGATCAAAGCTACAACTGGACTGTTTTGCCGAGCTACAAAACCAATCTTGTTTGGTAGTTGGAACCACATCGCCCACATTGTCCCGACCRCTTTCACCTCTCCCACTTGCTACAGGAGGAATAAAAATTGAATTTCTGCGGTGAGGAGAGGCCGACGTCGGTGTGAGGATTGGCCCGTGGCGTGGCGGTGGAGCTCGCAGTGGAGAGGAGAGGCCTGGAAAGGAGCAGCTAACAAGTGTGCTAATCAGATAGCTATCGGCGGACAGCAGCTGTTTTKGTGAGCTGACAGTGGAGGAGAGCGGCAAGCTAAGATATCTTGCCGTGACATTCTGGCTGGCGGTAACTAATTCAACACAAGTCCAAAGGCGCCAGGAAAGAGCCCGTGGTGGAGAGAATTAGAGCCGACATCAGTGAGAGAAGAGCCCCCACGACATGGTGGTGGAGTGGAGAAAGGCCTGAGGCGGAGGAGGGAGGCAGCTGACAGTGGAAGAGAGCAGCTGGCCGGTTTGCTAACTAAAGCATCTGGCCAGCCGAGGCAACCACCACCAGGCCCATCCAGGAACCTTGATGAGCAGGCCCATGGTGGGGCGAAGAATTTTGCATTGGAGCGTGGAGTCTGCGGTGGAGAGAAGTCTAGGTGGGGATCTGTTGCTGGACCTGGTTGTTGTTGAGCCTTGTTGGGTGAGTCATGCCAAATAGACGTGGGCAAGGAAGAGGGACAAACTTGGTGGAGGATAACTCGGACGATATGGAGGACATAAAAAAATCACTGAGCTTCATGAGTGCTGAACTTTCAAAGTTAGCATCACAGCAAGAACTTTTGATTGGACTGGTTGAAGAAGTGAAGCTACTGAAAGTAGCAATAAATGAAAGAGACAAACATCATCATGATAAAGTAAACCCTGTTTAAAGCTGTGACACTGCAAACTGAACAAAAATTGGCAAGGACAAAAGCCACATATTTTCAGGTTAGCTGCATTTTTGTAAACAAGTAGCACTTGAACACTCAGCAAAGAAAAAATAATCTACCATTCACCTAAGACAGAAGTTTAGATATTTGCCTTACGTGGTGAAAAGGTGAGATGTCCATAAACTGCAAATTCATACTGGTAAAACAACAGAAATTCTGATGGACCTCAGGTCAGCTGGAGATCACAGCCATGTGGGTATGCATGGAGAAAACATCAAACAGGTTCACCATTGCAAATACCTGGGAGTGGTTATCGACAGTGACTTGCCCTGTCACATTCGAGTTACAAGAAAGTGTGTGTGTGTCCAAATCCATGAGTGTCTGCATTTTCTCTGTTTCTTAGAGTGTTTGAAGTCTGTAAAAATATGCTGTTGTTGTTGTTTTTTTATTTATTTATTTATTTATTTATTTATTTATTTATTTATTTTTAGAGCATTATGGAGTCTGTGTTAAGATAGGGTACTGTCTGCTGGTTTTGTAATCTGACCATAAAATCAAAAGCTCAGGTATTAAATCTGAAGACAAGTAAAATCATAGGTATAGTTGCACCATTAACTTTACAAGACCTATTTGAGCAGAGGTCCTTCAGAGAACCAGACAGTGTTTTGTCTGACACCTTTCATGTTCTGCATTCAGAATATGTTTTAATGAACACAGGAACATGGTCCAGGGTTCCTTTWTGTAAACACAATCATTAGAAGAACTCATTCCTCCCTCTCTCAGTGAAGTTCATCAATGAGTGGATAACATGGGACAAACACAGGGACAGGGAATTTATGTTGGTGTCTGTGTGGTTGAATATTAGGTCTTATTGATGTAAATTGAGTTTTTGTGTAATGTCTTCATTGTGCATGTTTTGTGTTTATAATTTTTTTTTTGTTGTGCAACAGAGCCCCTTTTATCAAAAGTAAATTTATCACAAGGGAGACTAATAAAGGTACTTTGACTTTGCTTCAGCACACCTGATTTAAATTAATAGGTCACAGACATGGTTTTGCAGAACTTGATGACGTTAGGGAGGTCATTTAAGTATTTGTACCATGGGTTTTCAGTAGAGTCACTTAGATGTCACTTATACCATATATTATAACATTTCGTGCCTTCCTTTTTCATTTTATTTAAAATATATATGTAATGTGATTTTTTAGACACCATTGGTAAAGTATTTAAATTAAATTTCAATTAAAATCTACTCACATACTGTAGTTCTTTGACAACATATTTGTGAAATTGATTTTACGGTATTTATTTTATGCATTTCACCTTTCTTTTTTTCTACAATAATTTATATGCAGGTGGTGATGGTCGCTTTGAAGTACACAGAAAGAGTGGCCAGGTCCAAACGACAGGTCTTCCTCTGCAGCGGGACAGAGAGTACCTGTTGACAGTGGTAGCTGCTGATGGGCTGGGCAGTCGTAGTGCTCCGGCTGTTGTCTCTGTAGTTGCTGGAGCCCGGCCACCACAGTTTGTTAATTCTTCCTTCACAATTGCCATACCGGAGAACACCCCTGAAGGACAGACGTGAGTAACAAGCATGCTCTGATTTACGGTATCTGCATTACTGTATTCACTTGCCAAAATAAGTTATGTGCACATGGTTTCCTTCCTAACACAAACACATTGAGTATTGTTGCTGGCATATGTTGCTTTTGAAAAAAAGATAATTTAGATGCTTGAGGACAGAGTCAGTAACACACTAACATGTTTATTTTCAATTCTCAAATTTAATAGCATTAATATAAGGTCAGTTTTAAAAAGATTCAGACACTTATTCATATGTTGTGTTTTAGCATTGTGCTACAATTGTTGTAGAAAATCGCTTACAGCATGTATAATACCAAAAAATATAAACATATAAATAAATAAATAAATAAATAAATAAATAAATAAATAAATAAATAAAATAAATGCATCCATGAAGTTTGTGGAATTGAATTATGCAAATGAGAACATTTTGATGGATTTGTTTTCTAATGTACTACCATGATACGTTTCAATATTGTCAAGATGCAAAACACGGAAAAAGGAAAAGATTTGAATAAATTACAAAGCTAGCCTAGATGCAGAAGAATTTTTTTTAATTAAGAACAAAAGTTATTTTATTGTATTAGTACTTTGATTAGGTGTAACTTTAGATTTCCTTTGGCACTAGAATGACAGCAGATTGTATTTAGCAGCCACAAAAGAGTCTTAATCCAACACAATCAATAGTGCTATACCATGGCTGCAATAAACAAGCTTTTAGCAATGAGTCAAACAAAAATACTTTTTTTTTCTCTGATTGTACAGCAGACTTGTTTGGATTAGCAGATAGACAGATAATCCTGTTAATTAAGTACCCTTCTCCTGGAAAATAAATAAATAAATAAATAAATAAATAAATAAATAAATAAATAAATAAATAAATAAAGTCTGTCTACAAGTGACAAACCACAAGTTAAGGCTGAATTAGACTTCCATTCTAATGTCTCGCTTTGTCTTGTGTGACGGAAATTCTGTAACCTTCAAATGTTCTCTTCTGCTGACACCTTGTCATGTAAATAGTCCTGTCTGAAATCTGTTTTGCACACCTGTATGGTTTAAATTGTGTGATTGTTCAGAATCAATCAGGGGTTGTTATCTGGCCCATGGTTTGCCATTTGTTGAGTACCTAACTAGGAGTTATTCAAACAGATCAGAAACAAAATTAAGAACTTTAGGAATGGGTTATAACTATAGTAGTGTAAGAAAATATTGATAAAATGAAATATYGATACATTTCATTTCCCAATACTGTGTCAATTCTCTAAAGCACTGTATAGATTTTTAATTAAGATTTAAAATGTAGAATTTCATGCCAGAAGACCATTCTTGTGGTAATATGACCTCCACGCACTAGTTGGCAGCAGTCAGCCAGCCATTTGGCACCTCCACTACTAAAGATCCAGAGAGTATAACTCTAGCTCAGACATTAGCTTTGTGAGTAAATGTTAGCACTAAATACCAATGACTGAATCTGAACGGATTAGGCCGGCACCCGCCTACTTCAAAGCTGAGGTAGAATTACTAACTGACCCAGATTAGTTGGAATGTCTCGTATTTTAAGCCAAATCGAAGTGTCCCATTCAGGACACCATTTCTCCTGACTGCAGCCTGCAAGCAGAGCTGTCAGATTACGGCATGCAGGTAGACGTTTCTCTACTGCCCAGAGTTTAAGGGGGTCCCTGGGAGATAGTGCTGAAGTGGCCATGTTCAAAGACCATATGAAATACTAAGGGCATTGAATTTTCTGCCATACTCATGCCCATTAACTAAAGCGAAAGGGGCCTTGTGACATAAATACAGGCAGTGGCAGATTAATTTGATCTGTTTACTGAATTTCAACACAAGATAGTCTATTGTTGGTGTGGTGGGTAACCAAATTAATATTATAAAGCTAAAAGCTGTCACAAATCTGTTATCAAAGTATTTAATGGCACATTTGGCCTAGCCACTGAAAACATGGATGAATTAAGAAGAATGAAACATATAAGACTTATAAAACATACTGTTTTTTTTTTTCAATTTTGAATATTTGAAGAAAAAATGGCAATATATCACGATGTATGGTATTGTGACCTCAGTGTCATGAACTTGTTGTAATGAACATCATTGGTTTTTCTACTTCTAACGGCTGATAACCAACCGATAACATGCTACGAAATAAGACTAGTCATAAATGGGTAAGTTCTTAACATAAATATACAAGACYAAAACCAAATGACAGTGTAAATTATATCATTTGAAATAAATTCTTAGCAAGCAAACATAAAATATATCAAACAAAACAATCTCTTAAATGGCCATCTTTTTAAATAAGGCACATTAATTATAAAAAATACCTTTAACAGTGATCTCAGATTTAAACAAATATGCACAAAGAGAAAAAGTCATTCCACAAGTTCAAAACAGATAATTCACTAGCACAAGTTAGATTCAAAGTACATTTGTTTTATTATTAATAATATATCATTTAAAATAGTTTTCTGCCTGAAGCTGTGCTTCTGAGATAATAGTGCAGAAACGATAACCTGTTAATCAAAGTGTGAATGCATTAAAGTTGGGTTCCCACCAAATGCGTTTTGAGCAGCAAAAATGTGCCCAATGCCTCAAGTTAGACGCACTGAAACACGTTTGGTGTGAAWGCAGCAGCAGAGTAGATGTGTGTCTGAAGAGGGAGGAGTGTCGGTTTTTTCAGGTATGCCTTTAATGATGGGTTAAATAAAGATAAAATAAAGAAAATAGCTTTGCTGTATTTACTAAAGAGCAAGCGAATATTGCGCACAGCAGACAATCAATTCACCAGATAATTTAGAGGCGGTTTGTTCGGTGATATTCACCACTGCAGGAGCTGCGAGCTGATGAACTTTTTTCTTTTGTCCCGAACCCAGTTTAACGAGCCGCTGACCCACTTTGGTGCTGAAATCTCCAGCCAGAACACCAACTGCAGACGGTCAATTTCAGCTAAAGAGCTCCTGTCCGTCTGTTTCGGGTTCAAGAAACCGTCACGTGGAAAAAAATATTCTCTCTGATTGGTTGCTGCGGCGCATCGAACATCAAAAGTTCAATTTGTTGAACTCGAGCTGCTTTGGACGCGCTGCATGCAGGGAAACCCATTGCAGCAAAAAAGGACAATGCAAAGTATTGTCTGTAACATTCAAGTTTTCCTTCTGTTCTTTGTAGGCATCAAAATGACAATCATTTTGAATCCTCAAAATAAATGGCTTTTTGGTGGGGATGGAGTATTCATTTTGAAAAATAAATTTAGCTGCTAATACAGTTTATGGCATAAAATGTCTCATGTTCTTTTGAAAAGGTATGATTGTATTTTAAATTCACTTACATGCAATGCATGAGAAAATGAAACATGCATTTTTTCTGTTTATTTTGAGGCATCAGAGTAAATCATTGCAAGAAAATATGACCTACACTAATGCCATAAATTACTAATAAAGCTTTCCTTGAAATAAAAGCCCCATAACCTGAGCAGCTGAAGAGAATAAATACCTTTCCTCGTTTGAGGAAATGTAACAGACTGGCTTGTCGTTGTCTCTTTAAGTGGCTGGTTCCAGCAGTGTTTGGGGCTCCATCAGGCTTCTATTTAAAAAAAGAAGGGGTTGATTAGTTCAGGTAGTGGTGCCAGGTGGAGTTGATTAGTACAGCTGCTGAACATTGTCTAATGTGCCCCACCTTTCCCCTCACAGCTGAGAACAACCACACTTCATTACAACAWATTGCTTATGAGCACTATTAATTTTTGTAACTGGATAATTCCACAGATGTCAGTTAGCCGCCGCAACATTTTCAGGTAGTAAAAGTCAGACATGTAATTCTAGTCTTTTTCTTTCATCCTCAGACGAGGAAAAGGGACCCATATACTGTATGCACGAGTTGCATTTTTGTTTTTCATCATATTAGAAAAGCTTAAACTAAATAATCAATTAACATTGGTATAACCAATGGTCTGTTAGTACACTTTTCATCACTTCAATTTCAAGGTCCAGGTCAGATTTGATACAAGGTCGTTTCTCGTCTAGGCTATACCTTCTCATTTGCTCAAGATAATATGTATAATGAAACTTGAAACACATATCGTGTTTAACAATTGGCTAAACAACACAGTGTTATTGGAAATAGATGACATGATGGTGTACAACTAGACAAAGATTTGAAAGAAAAATTATGTCACAATACACTAATGTCCAATCAGTCACTGTAATCATTCATTATACAATAATCACATGATTTTCAGATACCACATTGGGAATGGGTATCATCTGTTGGTAATGTGATAAATGTTGGATCTGTTGTATGGCCACAAAACTAAGGTTAAACACAATAAGCAACAGCATGTAAATGGTATTTTGCATCTTCGAGGAGCAATGTCTTATGAAAAACTAAGTTCAACAAAATTCAAATTGCTTGCAGATAATTGGGCCATTTCTATATATTGCTGTATAATGGTTTGTCGACAGGCCTGTAATGTGCTGCATGCTACACTCTTGTTACCATTAGGTGCAAAATGKTATGACAATCATTTCACATTCATGCAGTCATTAAATGCATGTATTATGTACCATAGTGATTTTCTGTAACCATAAAAGTATGAATCAAAGCTCTGGAGGTACTAAAAAAAAGCCTTCCTAAAAAGAATGTTTTATGGACAAAAATATTATGTAAAATTTTAGAAGTAATGACAAATAATGTCAAAAATGGACACATAGGCCCATTTACTAGTTAGTGTTTCAGTGCATTTTCCATGCTGTGGCATTAATACAGGGTGGGGTGAAGTTTTGTACGGTTGCCTCACAGCATAAAGATAAAGTTTAACTCTTGACTCAGGTTTTTGTGTGAGGATACAGTGAACAATACAGTTTGTACTCCTAGGAAAATGTCTTGCATGTTCTCCTTATACATGCATGGCTTTCCTTTAGGTTTTTAGTTTTCWTCCCACAACCACAAACATGCATGTTAGGTTAACAGTGTATTCTAAATTGATCTTTTGAAGAGTTTATGTGTGTGGACATGTTTATTTTTATTTTTATTTTTTTTTTTGAGTTTAGACTAAATTTAGGGTTAGATATGTACTGGGGTGGTTAGGTTTAGGGTAAAGGGTCAGGGTTAGGCTGTTGAAATGACAGGGAAATGAATGGAAGTCAGTGCTAGGTCCCCGTGGGAATAGAAAATAAGTGTGTGTGTGTGTGTGTGTGTGTGTGTGTGT
>NW_013952526.1:327372-338031 GCF_001266775.1 Austrofundulus limnaeus | reverse complement strand
GTGTGTGTGTGTGTGTGTGGGGGGGGGGGGGGGGGGTTCCTACAATTTGGGAAATTTTTGACCATAAAAAGCAGCCTCGTGGGGACCGAAGTGAATTGTGGGGTGACAGGTCCCCACAGGTCCAAATGCATGTTACGGGTGTGGGGTTAGGTTTAGGACCAATGTTTAGGTTAGTTTTAGAGTATATGGTCATGGTTAGGCTATGGGCTAAAAACATGAATGGAAGTCAATGGAAGGTCCCCACAGCGTCAAGAAACAAACATGTGTGTGTGTGTGTGTGTGTGTGTTTGCAGGCTCTTATTCTCTATTACTAATGCAATTAGTGATTTGGGGGTTAGGTTTAGGACTAAGCTGTGAATTGAGTTTAGGTTAGATATTTGGTCATGTGTACCTGTGAGATTTGGTTTAGGCTTAGGTGTCAGGGTTGGGCTGTAGAAATTAATGAAAATCCATGAAATGTCTCCATAAAGAAAGCTGTACTAGGCCGTGTGTGTGTGTGTTGTTCTTCTGGTGAGTCCATGTGATGGACTGCAGACTTGTCTGAAGTGTACTTAACTCATAGACTTAAATATAAAGATCGCTAGACTGAGCCCCGCCCATACCGTACACTGGTAGCGTCTGTGACAGCATGGAGGAGCAGAAACGGAGACCAAACAGGGCTACAGCTCACAGCCTCCATAGAAACTAATAGATAAACAGCAAGCTGAACTGGATCTGTTTCACATATTATCGGTCATGTTTTTACAATAAATTAATAACTATGTTAATTTCATTCAACAATCATGTAATACAGCAGATTTATACCAGAAAAATATATAATTTACAAGTAACAATGATCTAAACCATACCTGAAGTCAGCCTGTAACTTAGACTTTAGCTAGTTGAAAAATGATGACTTAAGATGGTAATAAAGTATATTTATTATTTCTTCTCATTGTCATAAAAAATAAGAATATTTATATTCACCAGTCAACAGTTAGAAAATGTTCTCTGGTTATAGGATGAAACTTGTCTCTATTAGCTAACCATCTTCTTAACATGTCAGGTTCCTCTAAAAGGAACCTAAAAATACTCACATTTATAATATTATTTTACACTCTGTATGTCTAAATATTAAACAGAGGACAAATCAGCTGTAATATTTTATAGTTTGTGTTAAATTGTAGTATGATTCAACAGTGCTAAACTCTGTATACAGTATATGCTCCACAAGCTAATATCTGCTGACCAGTTTAATAAATAACAGTGATTACATCGACTTTATAAGATAATTTTAATTTTAAAATGTTACACTATGTTCTGCTCAGATCACATTGAGCTAAATAAGATCAAGTCTGCTGACTTGTGTTGTGAAATGAGACGTTTTCCTGTTTAAAAAGAAAAAAAATTGTATAGGTCTTCTGGACGGGTTCTTCTCTAATGAAATGTTTCATCTCTCCTCCAAGAGACTTCTTCAGTCTGAGAGTTTCAGGCAAAATTCAGGCTTTTAAGCACTGCCTCCATGTGACTGATGTGACACACACACGACAGGCCCTGGAGCAGTGTGGTTATCCTGAATGGCTTTCCTGAGAGCAGACAGGAAACACAGACAGGATTCCATGCAACCTTCAGGTGAAAATGAAGACCCCAAACCCAGACCCAAACCAGTGTTTATTCCGTATGTTGCGGGTGTTTCGGAGAAACTGAGACATTTATTTTCTAAACATGATGTCCCAGTRGCTTTCAAACCCCAAAACACATTACRGCAAAGGCTGGTTCACCCCAAAGATCCGGTGCCCCGGCACAAACAGAGCAATGTTGTATATGCTGTTAAGCGCCAGGAGGACTGCGACCAGTTATACATCGGGGAAACAAAGCAGCCACTGTTCAAAAGAWTGTCCCAACACAGAYGAGCTACGTCTAATGGCCAGAACTCTGCAGTTTTCACTCATTTACAGGCCAGCGGTCACTCTTTCAGAGATGAGGATGTTCTCATTCTTGATAGAGAGGAACGTTGGTTTGAGAGAGGAGTAAAAGAAGCCATTTTTGTGAAGAAAGACCGTCCATCATTAAACAGAGGTGGAGGCCCCCGTTTTCAGTTGTCCCCCTCCTACAGCACGGCTATTGCCAGTATCACTCCACCCCCTGTTAACAATAGGTGTTAATTAGGTGTCAACGATAGCCATGTGATGTGAGTATCAGTCACATGGAGGCAGTGCTTAAAAGCCTGAATTTTGCCTGAAACTCTCAGACTGAAGARGTCTCTTGGAGGAGAGACGAAACGTTTCATTAGAGAAGAACCCGTCAAGAAGACCTATACATTTTTTTTTCTTTTTGATTTTTTTTTTACCTGGATTACTGAGATGCATCAGGACATTTTCCTTTTTATCTTCTATTAATAAATCCATAACACAAACAGCTTTTCTGGCATTATTTATAACATTAGATCGATTAAATAAACTGTAAAATATTAACAATAATTGGATTAATATTATTATTATTAATAGTTTTAATGATTTCTACATCATCAGTCCTTTTTTCTTGTTGCCAAACACGTACAGCAATGGGAAATCCAGAGTTTTGCCCGTTTAGCGTTAGCCATTAGCTTCACCAGCCGATCACATGGTCACGTGTTTTTTGCGCACTCCAGCTGTTCTATAGAACCTCCTTGACTTACCCCCAGTCCTTACTTTGTTAGGCTCCACTCCTTTGTGACCCTTACCAGAATTGAGATTGTACAGAAATTGAGTGACTGTGGCATCACTGAACATGCAGTGTATTTTTTTACTGATTATTATTACAATTTGTTTTGACATGAATTATTATTTTATTTAGGTACAGCTGATTTTTGTTTAATATGTACAGTAGTTGTTACAAGCTCCTGAAATAGATTACCTGAGATTTTCTAGAAAATCTGCACACAATTCAGTTTCATTTCGCCCAAAAACTGTTTCTATTGTTCCTTAGAGCTTACAAAGTAACAATATTTGCACATTTCTAAATGATGTTCAGGCACTTGGAGCATCTGCAGAAGACAATTAGTGCTTTGTTCGTTTAGAAAAGTAGGGGGAAAAACAAACTGTAGACACCCTCCAAAAAGTTTTAAAATCTGATATTTAGGATAGCAGAAAAAGAAGCATAGAGACAGTTATTGCAGTTATTCCCCAATGTGCCATTTTCACAATGAATAAATGACTATTTGCTCAGTTTTTGTGAAACTGGGCTCAATTGACTAAAGATCAAGGCAAGATACCATTTATTCACATGTTCAAAATCTAAAGTCAACTAGAGTCATCATATTTTATAGGACCTGAGATGAGAGGTTTTCTAATGCAATGTATTATTGCTGTCATGCCACAACTTTGTTAGTTTAAACTTCTTACTGTAGTTCTGATGATTTGTATTTTTCATATTTTACCTGCTTAGAATTTAAGTTTTCATGTTTATTGAGCACTGGTGTTTCTGATTCCTATATACGTATCTACGTAAGCAATTTTGCTTTGTGCAACTTGTAATCTGTAAATCCGTATTCAGGGTTTCACTGAAATAGTTCCACTCGTGGTCCTCTTTGTCTTTTGCAATGTTCACTGTGTCGTTATCTGTTATACAGGACTTCAGATAAATGTATCAGTTAAGAATATTTGAAAAAAAAAACTTATTTTCTTCTTGTTTAGGTTATTCTTTCATCTAAATAAATTTTATTGCAATTTTGAATTAACTGTCTTTCTTTGTTTCCTTAGCTTCCTGGTGACACCTGCCGTGTCCTTTCAAAAGAAACCAATCAGCTACAGCCTTGTCATCAACCCCAGCAGTCTCTTCGCCATGTCAGCAGAGACAGGTGAAATCAGCCTGACCCGCTCTATTGATTACGAGAGTGACCAACATCGATACTTGCTATTGGTGCGAGCCAGCGAGGGCCAGGACAGTATGAGGAGTGCAGCAGAGGTTTGTGTCTTGTGTCGAATTTTATTTATTTATTTATTTATTTATTTATTTATTTATTTATTTATTTATTGCATTTGAGAGCCATTGGGGTTATGATGTACTTTGTAGATATTCCCAGAAGGTTTGCAAATATCAGGTTACTGTAAAACATCTGAACAGGCTTTTAAGGTGTGTGAATGCTGTTGGATTTAAAAGTATTGAGTACCAGTATCTGCTTATGTCTTAGGTGCTGTGAATTTTTGTGTTAACGTCACAGTTTGTTTTCAGGACATCTGAGTTACTTTCTTGGTTGTCTTTACTGATGGAGACATGAAATTAGTAGGGTTATTAGTAGGAAATTAGTAGGAAATTAGTAGGGTATGCAAAAGGCAGTGAAGAAAGTGTTTATCTTTCTTCAAACATTTATTATTTTTTTTTATATTTACAATATATTCATATAGGTTTTACGAGGCCTTGTTAATTATTTTGAAATAAATCATTAATGCAAAATGAACATTTTTGAGCTTTATATCATTTTATAATGTTATCATCCCATGAAAAATATGCCCAGAGTATTACTTTGACTCATACATGCATGTATGAGAAACCCTGTGCTGTCCTGAGACAGCCAGCAAGCGAACAAAAGCGACTGGTTGGGCCTAGCACCACATTTTTGGGACCAGCTCCTCCTCTGGGCTGTGTCTCCAAGCCAAGCTTCCTCATCACAGAGCGACTTCTGCAGGCTCTCAGCAGCAACAAATCAAACAACTGGTGAAACTGAAAGTGAAACTGAAACTGTCTGCTGAGCTCCCAGTACTACTTCTGAGCGCAGCCCTTTTCAAATTCAAAATACCTTTGAGGAAATGTATTTTCAGATGCCAAGTAAACTACACTGAGCTTCCACAGCACCCCCCACCCCCCAACCCCCCACCAGTGTTGAAATGGGCGGGACAGAAGTCGAAGGTGGTTCTTAAAGAAACAGAGGCCAATTTCAAGGTGTTTAGAAACGGAAATGAGAAGAGTTTATTTTTACATTTAAACATAAAAACAACATTTTAATAACAATTAAAGATGGCATAGATACTTTATTATGGTATAGAACTTAAATATATGCCTGAGAAACACATACCATTGCCCCTTTAAAGTTGTCATTTTACTTAGTGACTGGGTAAATACATAGATTGGACATCTCACAACTTAGTATTATTTTGAAAGTAGCTACATTTGTATTATCTAGATAATATGTAGTATTTTTGGTTTTGCTTAGAATGCTTAGCTCCTTGATGCTAATATTGTTAGTGACAAGCCTACTTGTTTGAACAAATAAATTTAGGATTTACTGGTGCAGCATTTTTAGTATTTTCCAGCAGGGGCACTAAAGCTGTTAGGCACTGAGCTGCATGTCCTTACGATGCTGCTTTCAGTGTCTAAATCAAGTCAAAATGTTCTTCTGTGAGTGTTCTGATTGAATAAGGAACATCTTCCATTAACCCTTTCTGAGATGTGCTTGAACTAACTCTTCCATCAGACTATGTATAATTTATTGAATATTACATACTTTGTCAGATGGAAATTACCAATGTTGTTTTTAGCTTATGTTTTTTTTTTCTTTATGGAAATTGTAAAGGTCTCAAAGTCATTATTTAAAACAGTCTTCAGCTACTGTTAGTAAACTCATTATTTCACTGTTTCTGAAGTTCTGCTTGAGCAAATGAAATAAGTGAAAGAAAACATGAGACCAAATTAGTGATTGTCATAAACCCAAATTGGCCAACTGTTTGACATGACTGACAGAATAATGTTAAAAACACACAGGCAGGGTTCAAAGCAGCAACTGCTGAAGATGTCAATACTTGGTTTCATTCAAAGTAAATATAACCACAAGAACATGTTGAACTTTGACATCAATAGGGCATGTATAACTTTTCTTTTCTTGTTTTCTTTTTTTTTCTTTTTTTTGCATTTAGTAAGTAATCTGATTTTGGGGTTGCACCACATGACCATCAAATGTCCTGTGGAATGGCCAAATTCATATACAGATCCATATTTACATTTCTGTAGTTTGGAACACAGAACTTTGAGTTTGATCCATTTTATTGTTCCTCTCATTGTATTTTGAATAATATTGTTAAAAATAAATTTCTGTAAAAGTTTCATATTGTCTTACCTCCCACACAGTAGGCTTTGCTTTTTGGCTTGTGGTTATGTATCCATGGGTTAAAGCTTAAAATCTCTAGTACACAATAACAAAAATCCTTTAAAAAGGGGACATTAAATGAATAAAATGTTATGGTCTGATAATTGCATTGCTTTGTTAATTTCTAATATTATAAATTTAATTTTACTAAATACTTTATTATTATTATCTCAGACAAAAAAATGCCCACAACATTAAAAAATAATAAAAAAACAAGTCTGAAGAAAAATAAATAAATATAAATAAAATAAAATAAAATAAAACATTAATCAAAAAACATACAAACAGCTCTTCCAATGTTTGTAAATTATTATTTAGAAACTGAATAATTATTATTCAGTTATGTTTTTTATTCATTCTATAAAACAAGCAAGCATGTGATTTATGTCTGTGTTCAAATTTAACATTTTATTAACGCCACATTTTAGTTGCCTGAAAAAAAAAGTAGTTGGGTTTCTCCAGCCTCTGATCTGTCAGGGAAAACTAGATCACCAGGGATTAATCAGTTATTGCAGATTTATTTTTTTTTAAATTTCATGTGTAAATAGAAATACAATTGCCAGCAAAAACAAATTGACTCTTCGTGTTTGTATTTTTATTTATTTCCTGTCATCAACATGTGTTTTTCTTTGTGGTTTCTATGGGCTAAAAGACAAGGAGCTTAAAAAAATACCAACATCCATCCACTTCAAAAGTGTAAATGTTTTCGTTTGTGAAACTCAAACGGATTCTTCTGACTGTGAATGACAGCAGTGGGGCTCCCTATGACTTCCCTATGTTTCAGGATGTAAGGCAGAACAGAGGCTGAGTGCTGCAGGCAGTGAGGCATCTGGTCTGGTTTCCATCATTACTGTGGCCTCAGGGTAAAATGTGTCCTGCTGAACTGATCTGTCCTCAGCTGCTCCACTCTGCGACTCTCTGATCCACAGAGGCCCAGAAGTCTGTGTGGGGATAAAGTGAGAGATGGCAAAATCAGTAATACAGGAAAGGCTAACTAATGGTGAGAATTGTCAAGACAGTGGAATAAAAACAAATGAAACTTGAAGTCACGTATTTGTCCTCCTGTTTTTTCTCTGCATTGAGTTTGTCGGCATCAACTTGTAACATTTTAGTTTGGAATAAGACTATTCACCTAGCATGTCTTGTAAGTTGTTTACAGGGAAAAACATACACTCTCCAAATTAGTTAAGATTTTATTAGTTAAACATTTTAACAGTAGCACTCACAAAAGCAACAATTTAGTGTAAAAAATGTGCAGTTTGCAATTCATACACAAAGCCTGATTTTGTATTTGTGATTTCTAAAGCAAAGTTGGACAAAAACGTTCAGACTTTTTTTTTTTTTGCTTGGGTTTTTTTTTTTTTTTTTTTTTTTTTTTTTTTGGGTTTTTTTTTTTTTTTTTTGTATCTTTTGTGTGTAAATTATCAGTGCAAAATGGATTTTGCACAGCTTAGTTGGTTGTCAATGCAACAGAAAATATTCACTTGGAACTAGTACACAGAAAGCTTTCTTCTGCGTCAGCAATAGTGTTTAACATTTCTGTTTGTTTATGTATTGACTATTGTGCTCAAAAGTTATCTTTTTTTTTTAATTTATATGTTCCTGGCCCTGTGATGGACTTGCGACCTGTCCAGGGTGTACCCCGCCCCTCGCACTGTGACTGCTGGATATGGGCACCAGTGACCCATGCGACCCTGAAAAGGAAGAAGCRTGTACAGAAAATGGATGGATGGATGTTATTTGTATTTTTTAAGCTTTCAACACAAAACTACATAAAAACATAAAATAATGATAGGAAAACCCCATTAATTGTAATATTTCTTCTTTAAAAAAACTTCAGAGTTTTTAAGGCAGCGTTTGTTAAACTCTGGTCCTCAAGGCACACTGCCCTGCATATTTTAGATGTGTCCCTGCTTCAGCACAGCTGATTTCAATTGATAAATGATTAACAGGCTTTTGTTGAACTGCAATCATCTGAAACAGGTGTGTTAAAGCAGGGGAACTTGTATTACATTCCACTGATTTGTTGTACATTTAAGTAGCTTTTCTTTAGATCTCTCTCCTATATCTTCTTGTAGGTAGTTTTTATTATACAAGAAACTCTGCCAAGCCTAAAAACAATGTTGCAAATTTGCTGTGATTTAGCCAAAAAAACAGTCTTGAGACTGTTTCAGCTTGTATTATTGTACTTATCTAATAAAGCATACTATAAAATAAATGTGTTGCTCAGAGTCGGAGTGGTGAACAGAGGCAGTATAGTTCTGTGCACTGAGCTCACTGAGCATGACTTTAATTTGCAGGTAGTTTCCAAGTTTCTCATTCCAAGAGTGATGGTTCATCAGCACCATTAGTTACCTAACCAGCCTGAGACCTGCCTGCAGCATCTCAACTGTGTTGCTGTGCACACATTTCACCATATATGTGTTTGGACTCATCTTGCTTTATTACGCTCGGCTTCCTTTCACTTCTCAAATAACCTTGCTTTTACTTTTCCTTGTACATGCACAAACTATCACCATCACTGCTTCCTTGTAAAAAGGAGGATATCTCCACGTCTTTCAGCAAATTAGAATTAAAATTTCCTTTTCAGTTTAATAGAAATCTTTCTACAGCATATAAGAGTTAGTGGGATCTAATGACCAACCTTTCATTTTACACAGGTGTTAGAACAATTCACACAGAAATAATCACAGTCCGACTTTACCAGGTGTACTGTCATTAATGTAGTGGAGAAAATAGATTAAAAATATATGTTGAACAAAGAGTATGTGGATTTTAGGTAATATACTCACATGTACAGCAGTTACTACCAACTCATTACTAAATAGGTTCTCCTTATACTAAAAACAGCTTTTTCTCACCAAAAAATGGACAAAAAACAAGGACCTGAAAGTGTATTGATAGTATTCTTAATGTGTAGGAGAATTCAAACTTTCACTTTTTTAATCTTACTGTTATTTAACCAGGCAAATCCTTTTTCAAATAAGGCCTGGGCCTGAAGGCAACCTATTGTACATGTTTTTGTTTTTTTTTTTTTGTTTTTTTGGGATGGGAGCAACCAGAGTACCCAGAGAAAACCCACACAAGCACAGAGAACATGCAAACTCCACAGAGAAAGACTGGATCGAACCCAGGACCTTCTTGCTGTGAGGCGTCAGTGCTAACCACTGAGCCGTTGTGCTACCATCATTCATTCATTCATGTTTATGTATTAAAAAACAATTGAAGAAACTGAAGATAAAACGAAATAGCATTTATTTATTGTACAATATTTCTGTCCAATATAAAAATGTAGGTCACTGTTAATYTAGTGGGTTTTTTACTCCTAAATTATTATATTTTTATTTATTTATAGTGTGTAATATAATGTAACCATATTTTCATTATACTGCATTTGTGCAGTTCCTGGGCAGTGCCTGTGGAACTAATCAGATCAGATCAGTTCCACACAGATGATTCCAATGACAGCTGATTATGGCAAACTGTACTTAAGGCTGCATTCAGTCATTCTTAGTTGGGCTGTTGAACATCACACTGTGACCCAACCTGCTCCAATTTTACACTATTTGTGTGCCTTCTTGTAAAAGTTATGCTAAGTTCTTACCTGGGACTGCACTTCATGATTTATCTATGTGGCTTTGTCTTCAACCTCACCCTCCATCTAACAAGCCTCTTATTCCTAAAAGAGAGAAGACATCTCAGCTGCTCATCACTGTCCGCTCTCCCACCATTCACCTTAATAAAATGTTACTAGGTTTGAAACACAGATTCAAAGCAACTGATACATATATTCATGGTGACTTAGTTCTACCTACATAGTGCATTAGGTGGAGTGGAGGGACGCATGAGCTTCTCTGGGTCACACATGGGATTAAACTACAATAAAATTAATTTATAAGTTTTGATGTGTCTTCTCTTTTTCCTTGATGTTCTTATCTGTGTCTGTGTCTTAAACCATAAGCTATCAGATGCAAATTACATTTTGACTGCATGTCAGAGACTTTGAGCGAATAAGACTGCAGAACCAAAACATTGCTCTGAATTTTTTTAGTTATGTAAAGAATCTGCATTTTCAGGAACATTATCAGGATAAAGAGCACTTACGGTCAGTGTCAGCAGTCTGTGTTTGCTTCGTTTCTCCTCTGCCTACACGTCATCTTACTTGATTTCAAGTATCCATATAAAACCATGTTTATTAGTTGTTTTTTTTTTTGCTTTTTGAAAACAGTCAGTTAGAAATTGAGACTATCGTAACTTCTGACTCTAATCTATTCCAAGGTGAATAACGGCTTTAAGGCAGTGGTCTTCCTAGTACTAAGTTGTTCAGGGGCATGCCAATAGGTTGCTGCAGGCTGGATGGCATGGGTGAGTTAAACTGGGTCATACTGTAACTGTACTGAGCCGGTTCTTATGAACTGGTTTTCTCAGTTATGTTTTTTTTTTATTACTGAAGTCAGTTCTGGAAGAATGTAACGGGATCCCCGATTAGTTGTAACATTAGACTTTATTTAATAAACATATATTTTAACTGTAAAATAAAGACTGTAAAAATACTGTAG
>NW_013952526.1:321379-326202 GCF_001266775.1 Austrofundulus limnaeus | reverse complement strand
GTGTGTGTGTGTGTGTGTGTGTGTGTGTGTGTGTGTGTGTGTGTGTTGGTCATATTAGCAGAGTATTTATGGCAAAATGACATAAAGGATACAAAAATTGACTCAGAAGAACCATCTGTAAATAATAGTCTTTATAAAACCCAGTTTTATCACCATCATAAACTGTGTAAACAATAAACAGTGTCTTTAGTTAATAAATAAATATAATGTTTGATTCAATAACATACTGTATGGGTAAGTATTCATAGATGGGACTAAAAATGTATTTGGATCAATTAGGAGATACAGTGTTGGTTGGCCTCTATGTCTATTTCACTGCCCTAACACACACAAGCACACACAAACAAAGATTGACAGTCCGGTAGACACACACAATCACCTCAGGGAATTGACATGGTCAGAATTTATTTCCTTGTTTGTTGCTTCGTAGCTGATCTTTACTGAGGATTAACTGATATTACAGAATTTCATCTTACCTACCAAACCTAATACCAGCGGTATTTATGAACCACTTGTGTGTGTGTGTATTGTTTGGGTGAACACCACTGTGTTTTATAAAAGGAAAAAAAAAGCTGTTTCCGGTCAGATCAGCTTGCCACCATCCCATGTCTATTTTTATTGCTCCTGAGTTCTCCACGTAGGCAGGCTGTCAAATGTGTGGATGAGGCTCTGCTAGGCTTCTGCTCTCTTAATGAACAGAACAACATTACTGTGTCTCAGAAAACACACATTGTTGTGTTTAAACCATAAAAAGTCATCTGTGTATGTGACTCCTTGGTAGGCACAGGGCTTCTGACTAACTACCAGGCTGTATTCCCAGCTGCCCTCCTGGAGTACAAACTTTGGAGCAACTTTCTTCAGGAGAAAAGGAAAATAAACCACATGGATCAGGGTCAAGCTTCTGGATAAGGTTGGAGTGAAACTCCCTTTTAGTTATGGATAGGGTTAATTTGGGTTGCTTCCAGTTGAAAACCACTCTGGATGCAAAGAAAACCAATTCTGAACAGCGCCCGCAGGAGTAATCCCAGATTTAAAAACCTCACAACGTTATACCAGGGTGACTTTAATCTGCTGTATTTCCATGTAGGATTGCTTCTGCAGGTTTTGAAGGCTCACCAGCAAAGCATTACTGCCACATGTTTGAAAAATGTAWAAATTCCTCAATGATTTTTACTCTGTTGGAATAACTTTTAATTAAAATTTTGACTTAAAGTTACTCTTATGTATTGTTTTGATGTAGAGTTCTTTCTATAAAAAACATTTTGTGATTTTCACAAAATGTCAAACTTTTTTTTTCACTATGCCCTAAGTTTGTGAMGACGTAAATATGTGATTTTTCTCTGCCACTTGCTAGGTACGAGTTGTGATYGTTGATGAAAATGACTGCGTTCCAGAGTTCCTCCAGTCGATTTACAGCAAGGATAGCGTACCAGAGACTGTTACAACAGCAACTTCCTTGTTGCAAGGTGAGACATCTGAAAAATGTGTTTTTTTGTTCCATTCCCAATCCRCATGCAGTACATTCCTGATTGCATTTCTTGTTTTACTCCTCAAAACATTTTATTTTTTAACCACAGCATATCATCTAAGATGAAAAAAATAATCTGTAGTCCACAATTAGTGCAACTGATCCCCTACTAACTACAAAAAAAGTGAAAAACCCAACTTTCTGTAAATAAAAATAATTTTCTTAATTATGTTAAGAAGATAATTATGGAAAAAACAAATAACAATAACAAGCGTCCAGAGATTAAAATGGGTTTTAAGTAGTCATCTGAAATTCCATAATCAGTTCTATCCTAAGAGTGGACAAATATATACTGGCAAGTTAGGATGGAAGGTGGCGAAGGGAAGAAAACAGAAAATGCAGTGCCAGAACCAATTATCCTGCTTCCCATAGAGATCTAAGCATCTGACATTCCTTCTATGGCACAAAGTCCAGACAGGCCAGAAAGTCATGGGTAATGCAGCCAAAAATGGACACTGATTAGTCGCAATGTTAAAAGCAGTTGTGTTGGTTTCTTTCTTGTGCCACCAAGCGGACTTGCCAGAACACAGACAGAAAACATCTGGGAGCTGCCCTGAGGTCTGGACTACAGGAAGCCAGTGTTGCATATCAGTGGACGTTTATTTCCCCCCTCTATTTCTGAGTTTTATCTTCATTGTTGACTTTGAGAAATGTCTTCAGAGAACCAATCATTTTGTTGCAAATACATTTTTATTAGTAAATACTAAACTATAAAAAAATTCTACTGTTTGACACAGACAGACAAAATAGTGTTTGTAAATAGATTGCATCATATTTACCAGAGTTTTGCATTCATGTTAATTTCGACAGTGACTTTATAACATGGTTGAAAGACTGAATGAGTCATGTGTGCACTGTAACATGTTTAGGAAACATTATAGACAAGTTGACAAAAAATTCATTTTATTTTTTTTTATTTTATTTTATCACCTCTGCCAGATTTTCCTAACATAATGAAAGTGAGTGTAACTCTGAAGATTCAGAGTCAGAAAACCTGGGTTGAGTTGTCAAAAAAACTGTTTTGTATTACAACCGAGGCTTGTTGAAATTAGTTGAACTGTATCTTTGAAAGAAACCCAGTGGCTGAGTTACACTTCATATTATARGTGAAGTGACTGTTAAGTCATTGTAACTATAAATTATTTGGGCTTTTTGGTTTGTTGGATGTGGTMTTTTAACAGAGGTTTTATTAAACCTTTTTTGTATATTTTTAAGAAGGTTACATAAATTTTGAGTGCAATTCATGTAACATGAATTCRTGTGCACTGCTTTCTGTGCACTTCACATAAAGCAGTGTTTTTCAGCAAAACTTTGTTGTTGTAACAAGCTGAGTAGTGTTGGTCACTTATTTTGGCAGTAGTTTTAATCTTGTGGCTGATTAGTGTCCCTCCACTCCATTACCCTCCCATGCAGTGATGCAGCACAGCTATTCTGATGTAAGATTACAAAAAGGTCCTTGGCTAAATAAATTCTCTAATAGTGCTCTGAAGAGTAGAAATCTGTACTTAGTAAATTAAATATTGACTCATGTGACATGCGTTTGGCTGCTGCATGTGATTAGGCTTTGAACAGACACTAGGATAACTGTTCATTTTCTACCCATCATCCTTGGATGAGAGGTAGTTCATCACTTTCCAGCTCCAAAGATATTTCATATGGTTAAAAAAAATTCAGTCTCTGGAACAAGCACTGCAGTGCAGAGTAAACAGACACGCACTGAGATGACTTAAATTTATATACCTGAAACTATAACAACTAAAGTAAAAAAAAATGTTTAAAGGACAATTTTTGGACCACTATGCAATTCAGTTCTGTTTATTTATTTAGTGCCAAGTCACAACAAACATTGTCTCATTGCATTGGACAAAAAGAAAAAGAAAAAAACACAATCAATCCAAGGAAGCCAGCAGATTGCAATGAATCTTCATTTCATCACAGTCTCCCATCCTGAGCAGCACATTGGCAACAGTGGAAACGAAAAACTCTTTTTTTTTTTTTAACTGGAAGAAACCTCCAGCAGATCCAGGCTCAGGAGGTCGGCCATCTGCCTCGATTGGCTGAGTTTGGGTGACAGGAAAGAGACACGGACAAACACAAAAGCAAGTGTCACCACAGTCCAGGTGTATAGTTCTCTGGAAGAGAGACAAAGAAATAGACATGTTATTGATAGAAANCAGTCCAGGTGTATAGTTCTCTGGAAGAGAGACAAAGAAATAGACATGTTATTGATAGAAAYACTCACAACTAGAAGCACTTGGAGAGTGCATACCTCCTCCCAGACCAATTCCCCCCCTTCTGTAAGAGTTAATGTACAAAAGCAGAGATGGAAACTCATTTGCCGAATAAGTTCTGACAAACATGGCAGTGCATGGAATTTCTTCTCGGTGGAGTCCAATGTGGGAAAACAAAGTCAGACTCATCACCCGACGTTATTCATCGTCAAATTGGTGTCGGATTAAGCTCCTAAGTTTTCATCAGTCACATTTCACTGTGTAAAACATCTGTTTTATCACGTTGTATGAGTTTTTAATGGTTTGACTCTCTTTATAAAGTGCTTCCTGGCTCCCCCTGTCTCCAAACTTTGAGGCCCAGCAGCTCTCTGTTTACAAGCCTAGTAGCGAGAAACTGTTCTGATTAGTTATTTTGGAAATGTGGTGTGTTTGAGGAAATGGGAAAAATAACTTTCATGGTGCAGTCACGCACTTCCTGGTCAAAAAAGGTTCTGTAAATGTGCATCTTATGGCAAAAAATACTCATCATTAAATCTGGTTTTAACATTACTTTTATAAAGTTTAAAGTCCGTGCTGTCCAATTCAGCTTACTGTGGACAGCCATCCATGACTGTGTTTATAAAGTAGTCCACAATTACTTTTGGGTCACTTTTAGTGTAATATGCTTTCATTCCAATTATGTGACGATTAAATCTGACAATGTAGCCATTAATTGTTTCAGTTTATAATTGTTTGCACAATCATTTCAAAGTCCTGCTACTGATGCCAATGTGCTAAAATAGTATTTAACTGATACTAAAGAACAACTTCACAAATTGCTTAACATTCCTTATTTTACTGACTGCTTTTACATGTAAAAGAAACTGTGCAGATTTAAGCCATTATGACTTAAATCTTGTAGTATTATGACTTTATTCTCTAATAAAAAAAATATATCTTGTTGTGTGTCCCTTTACTTTGTAATATATTTCATACTTGTTCATTTAAACTTCAAGTTCTTGTTTGACAGTTTAACATGTTTGTGTTTTCTATAGTAAAATCTGGAAGCAGAGCTCTTTATTCAC
>NW_013952526.1:311400-320984 GCF_001266775.1 Austrofundulus limnaeus | reverse complement strand
TGCATGTATTATGTGTATGTTTTGTTTGTATGGGCATATGAGCTAAATGCAGTGTAAGGTGAATTGGAGAATTGAGTTTTTGATGGTGAAATGTTCTTGTTAGTGTAAAATATGCTTATTCAACTCCCTGGTGGTCTTTTCAGTTTTAGCAAGGCAATCAATTTGTGGCCATTTGGTCTTGGCTTCATGGATTCCCAATGTGTGCTGCAAGAGCAGAAGTGTTTCAAAATGACTGTCCTTACAGTTCTTGCTGTGTAAATATCACTTAACTTGTGCTGCAGAGGCCAACATTTAAAGGAGTGGGAGCTTCACTTTTTTCCATCATTGCATTTGTCACACAGACTGTAGGAATTCATTGCTTTCGTTGAAAGCACTGAAATGAAAAAAAAAAAGCCAAATAAATAGAACAAATCTACTATATTCTAAACCCTTTACAGGGATAAACAAAAAATGTTTTTTTTTTTTTGTGTGTGTGTACATTCTCCATTTTGGTAAAACAGTAAATACTCAATAATTACACAATACTTGTTTAATGTCTTCAGGTTCTTCTTTAAAGTACTTTACACAGTTTCTTACCTAACTTCCCGCTGGGATCAATAAAGTATTTTTGAAGTTGAATTTAATTGAATTCTTATTGATACATTTGAACACATTCATACAGCCACTGCAGCTGCAAAACCCTTAAGCTTTTCTGCATTTTTTACTTCATTAACTTAGATTCTGTAGATTTGTCATCATTAAGGTTCAGTGTTGTTGGTGTTTAGCTCTTCTAAATTATTTTATTTTTTTCTGTTCTTGTCTATTTTCTTTAGTGTCAGCCAGTGACTGTGACTCAGGCACGAATGCAGAGCTTACCTATTATACCCTGAGTCCAGATTTTTCCATTTCCCCTCATGGGACCATCTTCCCAGCGGGGCCTTTGGACTACGAAAGACCCAATCACCTGTATGAGTTTGTTGTCATGGCCATTGACAAGGGAGAGACCCCTCGCACAGGCACCACAACAGTACGGATTAGAATGGCCAATGTCAATGATGAGGCACCTGATTTCTCCCAACATATGTAAGTAAGAATGGAGCTAAACTCATAAATAATTAGTTTATATGAGAAAAAACATATTGTTTCAATAGACTCCAATATACACTTTGTTTGGTGTTGTGTTTTTATTGCTTAGCCTTCGGCTAAGAAATGATTAGTGCTTTGAATTGTGCTCTTCAATCTTTCATTTCCATTTAGTTACGGTATATATTTTTATATAGATTGTTATAACATTTTTTATTGTTTTAAATCTTTTATTTTCAATGATACACGTACAGTACTTTGTTGCAGCTGTGGGTGTTTTTTAAGTGGAAAGTTGCAAATTACATTTACTCGCAGCACATAATATGTACTTTGAACTTTTTAAAATATATTTTTTTCTAATCTATAATGTTACTGAAGTATATTTTATTTGAAGTATTTTGTTTAGCTAGATTTGAAATTCCATTCATTCTATAAATATGTGAATTCAAATCAAGAGGAGAAAAAATATGCACACCATAATCCTGCAGTGATTGGATCTGTTCCACCAGTCAGCTGGTATTTAATCTGGCTTGAAGTGATAGTGAGACTCAGTAGAGAGGATGAGCTGCTGCTGCTGAGATCTCGCGAGAACTTGTGCGTAAGTAATGGTGGAAAACAGGTAAACATAATTCTCTCAGGTAAAACATAATACCCATGCAAAAAATTAATTTGTCTTAAGCATTATTAAACTTCCATTTTAACAAAAAAACTGGACGAAGAATCCTTGGAGAGTCTGGAGTTTTTTGTTGACGAGTGCTTTGAAAGAATCGTTATGGGCAATCCAAAGCTAACATCTGCAGGTAGCTCAACGGCTAGCACCCCGCTAGCGAAACGTAACCATTCTGAGGGCTCCAACAACACTACATCTCCAGATAAAACAAGTTTCACAGATATCCTGGAGTCTATTGAGCAGAAGCTAACTAGCTTGGATGGCCGACTCGCCCTTGTGGAGGTTCTCCACAAGGAATTCCAGCTTCTAAGGGAGTCTCTAGAGTTTAGCCAAAAACAGGTAACTTCGCTTGAAAAAGAAAATAACCAGCTGAGGGAGTCGGTTAAAGAACTCACCGAGGAGATGACACAGCTATGTGGAGAGCAAAAAAGGATGAGAGAGTCCATCCTGGACATGCAGGCCCGGAGTATGCGGGACAACCTCGTCTTTTCGGGGATACCAGAGCAAGCGGAGGATGACCTGGAGGAATCGGTCCGTGATTTCATTGAGAAAAAGCTGAACCTTCCACGAGATACGGTGAACAAGATCAAGTTTGACCGGGTACATCGACTGGGAGGTAAGAAGCCTAACAGCAAACTACCGCGGCCAATTATAGCTAAATTTGAGCATTATAAAATTAAAAAAAAAAAAAAAAGTTAAGAGCTGAGGCAGGGAGTTGCGTGGTAGGAACTTCAGCGTAAATGATCAATTTCCAAAACAGATTCTGGATAGAAGACGCTTTCTGTTTCCGATCAGAAAAAAAAAAAAAAAAACATCACTGAAGGCAGAAGGGCTGTTATATCYGTAAATAAGCTTTTCATTAACGGTCAGCTGTTTAGAGACCCGGGTATAACTCCATGGCTTTATTCTTCTTTATTTTTCTTTCTTCGTTTATTATTACATCACTTTCTTCTTTTATGTTTTTTCTTATTTTGATGCAAACCTATTTCCACACAGACACACATACTCATGCTCAATTATTTCCCATACATTCAAATGCTTCATAAAGAATATGCTTCACATATCGTCACAGCACCTACATCTTTTTTTTTTCTATATTACTACCGTCAAAATTTTACATAGTCAACAATCAGTGATTAYGATTTTCCCTGGGTCCTTTTATTTCTATGATAAATAATGTGGTTTTACTTTATTTTTACATGTACACGGCTGGGCACTTTAAGATTTGTCACTTGGAATGTGAATGGGGCTGGTAACAAACTGAAAAAAAAAAATAGAATTTTTTACCAGCTTAAAAGATTAAAGGCAGATATTGTATTACTACAAGAAATTCAAAAACTAAATTCAACTGTGGATGATTTTAAATCTCCTGAGTTCCCTAACATATTCTCAGCCTGTTATAATTCAAGACAAATAGGGGTAGCAATATTAATACATAAAAMTATCAACTTCACAGTATTAGATACAGTTATTGACCCGAAGGTAGATATATAATATTAAAATTTCTTTATTTAGCCAAAAATACTGTATTGCAAGCATACTTATATGGTCCAAATGTGAATGGTGCCTCATTTTTTTCATGATTTCTTTTCTGTTCTATCAAATCACCTGGATTGCTCATTGATTATTGGAGGCAATTTCAACTTTGTTCTAAATAACAACATCGACAGGATGAATACGGCTGGAGCTCAGCGCAGTTGGCAATCCACAAACATAGTTAAACAATATATGAGTGATTATGGACTTTGCGATGCATGGAGTGTTCTTCACCCTGACAACAAAGAATATACGTTCTTCTCACATGTTCATCACTCTTATTCTCRCCTGGACTATTTTTTAGTCAGAAKTTCATTGCTGACCAACATTTTAGACAGTGAGATACACCCTATTGCTGTCAGTGATCATGCACCAGTCTCTTTAACCGTAGGTAATAAGAAAGAAATAAAAACAAACATAAATTGGAGATTCGATACATCATTGCTCAATGATGAACAGTTTCTAAAATATTTTAAAGAGGAATGCACATCATATCTAGAGTATAATGACTTACCAGGAACATCAGCATCTACTCTCTGGGAGGCAGGGAAAACAGTTATGAGAGGCAAGATAATATCATATTCAACAAATAAAAAGAAAAAAATGAAAGTATTCACTATTTAGAGGAAGCCATCAAATTGTTAGGAACTTTGCAAGGCGAGGAAATACAGCAAAAAATGCGGAAGGCAAAATTAGAGTTAAATGAATACATAGACAAAAACTAAATTCTTGACACAACAACTAGACAAACCCTTCAAATAAGGATATTGAACAATTTTTGGAAAAGTGTCACTTCCAAAATTATCCAGTAACCAGTCTTTAGAAGTAGACTCTCCAATAACATCAGCTGAATTATGTGGAGCTGTTAAAAACATGCCAAACAAGAAAGCTCCAGGGGTTAGATTTATAAAACTGGCGTACGCACAATTTGAGCCCAGAAATTTGCGTACGCCACTTTTTACGCCAAGGTTGTGATTTATAAAATCCAAACTTGAGTGAAAATGTACGGTGCCTCACGCCAGCTCTGACCCATGCGTACGCTCATCTTGGAGACGTGAAACTGCGACACAGATGGTGAAGTGAGGAATTAGAGCCACACTGCGTCATGATCACTGTCAGATATTTAATTTCACTTCATCAGACTTAGATTTTTATTCAACTTTATCATCAGTTTTCTTAACAGGAATATTTATGCTTCTGCTGCTGAGCCATGAGGACCTTTGAAATTAAAAAAAAAAAACTTAAATCTTAAATAAAAGTTCCCGTGCACAAACCCTTCATCTGCTTCGTCCTCAGACGACCCTGACCCACAGACCCCTCCCTGACCCACAGACCCCTCCACAACAAGAACAGCTGGACAGCAAAAGTCACGCTTTAGATACACGTGCAGGGCGCGCCCACCTTGCCAGTGTGGATGTCATAAAACCACGTTTAAAGTCCGTGTTTGTCACGCGCGGGGTGTGTGTGTGTGTGTGTGTGTGTGGGGGTGCGGGGCGGGTGTCTGCCGCGGATAACAGAGCAGGCAGGAGGGGGAGAGGATGAGGAGAAAAGCGGTGGACTTACTTTTAATTTTATCTGACTTAATTTAATTTTTTTTTGTTGTTTTTATCGTCCTGCAGGCTCTGTGAGAAAATTAATTTGAAGCTGAGATTTTTATAAAAATCGTTAGATTACTCTAAAGCAAAATGAGGGAAAATCTGTGTCAATTACAGACATTCTGTTCACGTGAGCAGCTGTCAGTCAGCACTTGTCAACCTCCAGACGCACGATAGAGCGTGTCTGAACCAAGTACTTTTGTTGGCATTGAGCATCTGACTGATTTAAATACATCTTAACATTCATGAGGTACTTTGCATTGACTGTTTATGGTTGAGTGTGGGTATGTAGAGGGTAGAATCTGAGGCGGGACCTCGTGCGCAAACTCTGACGTGCGGCTGTGATTTATAAAGGAAAGATGCTCAGAAACATGCGTACACACTGTTTTATAAATCTGAATTTTTTTTGTCATACGCCATTTCCGCCTTTTGGCCGTACGTTCACTTTTAGTATGGTTTCCACGCAATCCTTTATAAATGAGACCCCAGGTCCGGACGGGTTCCCAGCAGAATTTTATAAAGAATTCTGGAATATTCTGGCACCAGTATTTTTTCAGAATGCKTCAGGAATCAGAGGAACATGGCAGGCTTCCATAACAAATGAATTCGGCCAACATCAGTCTCCTATTAAAACCAGGTAAAGACCCAGTACTACCTACAAGTTATCATACCATTTCCCTTATTAACATTGATGTTAAAATAATTTGTAAAGCTCTCTCTAAAAGATCAGAGAAGATAATTCCTTTCTTAATTCATCCTGACCAAGCCAGTTTAATAAAAAGAAGACACTTGACTACAAACTCACGTAAATTATATAATTTAATAGATTATTCATACAGTAAAAATATTGAAATGGCTATTTTGTCTCTAGATGCAGAAAAAAGCATTTGATAGAGTAAATTGGAAATTTTTATTTGGGTAGGGTAGGGTTGGCTGGGGGCGTGACATGGGGGCCGACCCATGTCAGCCCCCATGTCACGTGGGGGGGGTCGACCCAGCCCGGGTGTCTTTGTGTTATATGTTCTGATAGTGGCCCGAATGTTAGGGTGGGTGTAGTATGTCTTCTGGGGGTGGGGATTGGGTTGGTGGCCTTTGGTGGTGGCTGGGGGCCATGCTGGGCCGGCTGGTTGGCCCCTTTCCTGTGGCAGGGGCCTGCCCTGGGTGCCCCCTTGCTCTGTCGGTGGTTGGGTGGGCGCTCTTGGCTGGGTCGTCCTTGCTGGGGAACGGTAGCCTCTCTGGGCGATGGGCCGGCTATGGGGCTGGGGTCAGGTTTTGGGGGTCTGTGTGGCTCTGGGGGGTGGAGTGTTGGTCCCGGTTTCTGGTGGCCTTTGGGGCTCCGTCAGTCCATGGTCTGGGGTTCCGTGGGCTTGGCGGTTTGCCTGGAGGGAGAGGTATTTGGGCTGCTCTTCCTGGGTGGGTTTCAGGGAACGGGAGGGCTTACTGGGGCCAGCGGGGGAGCTGACTCCCAATGGGAGCATTTTACTCCTTCAACTTATTATCCCCATCCCTCACCGCACACCTCCATCCTCTTCACTTTGAACTTCACCCATGTAGGTTTTTTTTTTTTTTTTTGGTGCACAGTTGTTTTATAAGAACAACAGTATTACATTTCTATTTGCCATAACCACCTGGTCCCCAAATTTTATTGHACATCTTAGACATTCACTCTTAAMATTTTCATGRCATTCACATATAGGAACTTAWGGTGGGCACTCATGGCTATAGGTGGTCGGATGGCACCACTCTCGCCTCCTGTGCCTGTGCCCACCCCACAAGGTTTGCATATTGACTCTTAGGGTTTTGGGTTAGAGTAGTGGTAGAGGGGAAACTGGCACCACGCYGGCCTCTGCCTCTTCTTCTTTCCCTTTTTAATTGCTCTATAGAACAACACGTACCAACAGTACATCTGGGGGTGGGGGTGTGGGTGTCAGGGTCTTTATTCCCATCCCATTCCCCGACTGCCATTTGGGGAGGGGGTCCTGAAGAAGGGCAGGCCGCCGGGTGCAGTCCTGGGCTGTGGGTGGGCTCGGGGCTTGGATGGTTGCTGGGGGCGGGGCTGGCTCTCCATCCTCCCTGGTGCTGCTTGGTCTCCTGAGGTGTGGCTCTTGRTTCCTGTGGGTGGCCCCCTGGCCGGGGTGGCTGCCGGGTTCTGGGAGGTGATTGGCTGGGGGGGGGGGGTGCACTTGGCCGTTGGCGGTGTGGTGGGGTGGTCATGGGCATGGCTTCTCTGCTGCGAGGGGCTGGCCGGGCGTCCTGGTGCGCCCTGGGAGCCCGGACCTCTGTACCCTTTCCTGGGTCTGCTCTGGTGTGGCGGGTGCCAGTGGGGCCCATGAGTTTGTCTCTGCTAGCCCCGGGAGCTGTGCGTGTGGTCGCTGGGGGGACTCTCCCAGTTCTCCCCTATGGTCTGATCTGGGGGGTGGGTGTGCGGATCTTCCCGTGCGGGTGCCCCTTGGGGCTCTGTGCTTGGGATCCCTCTCGGGCCCTTGGGCTCTTGTCTTCCCTGTGTCAGCCTCGTRTCTTGGAGGTTGGGTCTTCGGTCCTCCACAGTCACTGTTAAATACATATTCCTTTGGAGAAATCATGTATATACACGCATGTTCACAACTGCTCACAAACTGGTGTTCTGATCCGGGGGGTTCTGACTGGTCACTGAGTGTGTACAAACTGTATGTCTGTGTGTATATACTGACAATATTTACGAATGTAGGCATGTATATATGTATATATTTATATATGTATGGGTATGTGTATATATTTACAGTATATATGCCCTCCATGTATTTATCCATTTATTTTTCAGGTGAGCAGACAGATGTTGGGTGTGTGGTCCTGTTTTGTCTTGGTGTACATTTAGTATACTTCTAATCTCTATTTCAATCTTTCTAATTGCTTCTCTCTGGGTTTTTCTCTCTTTCCCTATTTTCTCTTCACTTAAAAAAGTCACTGATGATGAAGAAATAAATAAACTAATATTTTTTTCAGTTTCATTTTCTACTGAAGTGAAAAAATTTAAAATAAACGAAGTGATAGTGAGACATGAAGGTAGCAGGGGCTTCTTGTTAAATAGACCCATAAATCTGTTGTACAAACCCCACCCATTCTGCACACTGCTTCATCTGCCAGAGTGGAACAAAATTTAGCCGACGTGCTTGTCCACTCGTCACTTATTAGCTGGCAGGCGTCTGAACCTCTGTGCCTATTTATGTAAAAAAAAGAAAAGAATTAAATAAACACCTGAAACTCCTGGACATGTTTTATCTGGCTTTAAGAGAAAGGACACTGCTTCATTATGTTAGCTGCTCAGAGAGACTGAGATGTAACTTCACATCTGAAACAAAGTTTATTACAGAAGATACTTTTTTTTTTTTACCACTCTGTTACTGTATCCCACCCTGTATTTGATCCTGGTTATTCTGGAGGCAGAAGTGAACCAGGCACAGAGATGGAAGTGCTGAAATTGTGATGTATTGTGTTTTAAAACTATCTGTTACAGATTTCCTTTTGGGCAGTGGTTTAATGAAGAGTGAATATGACTTGGCAATAAATAAAGCAATTGATTAAATACCTTTTTTATTATTAGCTTATTGAAAAAATCCCTTCTGTTGTTATTGAAACAAATATTTCAACTTGTTGATCACACACTGTTAGGCATGTCAGTTCATAAACTATGCATTTAAAATGCATAAAGCACATACAATTCTACTTGTGTTTAAGAGTGTTATAGAGACATAACTTGGATGTCCTGCAAATTCAGGTTAGGCCCTTACAGCTGCTTCCAAATTCAGCATAGCAGCTGCTGTTAACACCCCCACCACCACCACCACCACCTTCCTCCTCCTTACTGCAAAGGTCCCTGCATTTTTTAATTGGTTGATTTTCTGGCAGAGAGCTGGGCAGATTGGTGAAGCAGGGTCAATCAACCATGCCCACCAGCACCCTCAGGAGGCCCTGAGCCTGAACTTTGTGAGTGAAAATGTATTCTGTAATTGAGGAGGTCCTAGTGAAATGGGATGTTGGTATGGACAGAGTGATGTTGTAATGAAGTATTTTTATATTCAGTGCATCTGATATGCATGTGTTATTTTTTATAGAGGACTAGAATTTGTATGTATGCATGTGTATGTGTATGTGAGCTGGGTTTTATTGATTTGCTGTCAGTGACAGGCGAATAATCAGCATTTTCACTGTAATCTTCACCCTTCTACTACAGTTGACCCAGAAACACTTCTTGACAGTTTATGGTGTGCCATTCAAGTTTACTAAAACCATTATATGCAAAAATATATATATACACAACTCCAAGGTCAACTAAACAGTTACGTATATGATTTCTTGAATATGTAGATTTAAATGTGTGCACACAGAGACAAGACTGAGCAAACATCTGTGACACTCTTTGATGAAACAGACATTGGGGGACAGTGGAAAGATAAGCTTCATGTGGATAAAAAAATGTTACTTTCACTTTTCTGTTTGGCATATTGTGTTAGCGTGTGCACAAGGGAGAACAAACTTGAGTCTTGAGTCAATGTGTTTGATGAAAACCGAGGGAAGGAGAGCAAAGGCGAGGAAGGTCATTAAATATGTCATTATCCAGGCAGAAAATGTGGCCTATTTGTATCGATCTGTGGGGTTGGAAACATGCCGTAATGAGTACCTGTGTGTGTGTGTGTGTGTGTGTGTGTGTGTGTGTGTGTGTGTGTGTGTGTGTGTGTGTGTGT
>NW_013952526.1:308568-311270 GCF_001266775.1 Austrofundulus limnaeus | reverse complement strand
GTGTGTGTGTGTGTGTGTGTGTGTGTGTGTGTGTGTGTGTGTGCAAACTTTGCCAGGTCCGGGAGAAAGCTTAGAGTCTAAAGAGTCAGGCTTATTGCTGCAGTTTTATTTATTTTTTCAGTTGTTCAAAGTGTTGATCTGTGGGATCGATCATTGATTTTTTCATGTCTGTCAGCTGATCATTGATTTTTTCATGTCTGTCAGCTACTTGCTCATGTCTTTTTCTTGATTTCATGACTTCCTCTCCTGTTGAGTGTAGGTTGATTCCTATTCATTAGTGTGTTCTCACTTAGCCATACAAGCACCTGCCTGTTGCCACAGAAACTATTCTGGGTCTTTGTTCTGTTGGTATTACGTGTGCATCTGTGAAACTGGTGTGTGTTTGTGTGTGTGGGCACGTTTTTGTTACATCGTGGGAACCTTTTTCCAGATAAAGGCAGCCTAGTGGGGACCAATGCCCTGTCTCCACGGATGCTAATTTTGTGTGAGGGGTTGGGTTTAGGACCAAAGTGTGAATTGAATTTAGGTTAGTTTTAGGGTCAGGCAGGTACCTGTGAGGTTAATTTTACGGTAAATGACCAGGGTTAGGTCATAAAATTAGAAAGTTAAAATGAATGGAAGGCAATCCACGGTCCCCACGAATATATAAAACAAACCTGTGTGTGTGTGACTTCAGTACAATAAATTGTAGAAGTGGGGTTCTTTGTAAAGGTTACAGAGAAATAATCCCTTACCAGTTTTAGGTTTTTAACAACCTTAGCTTGGAGAAAGTTTGGGTTCCACATGAGTGACAAAATAAGACTCTTCTTGAAAAAGAGATCTGGGATCTCAGTGGGATTTGCCTGGTTAAATAATGGTAAATRAATATAATAAATATATAATAACTAGTGCAAACTCAGCTTTGACCAAAGTGAATTAATGTTGTCTTGAAATAAACAAAATTTCCAGAATTACACTGTGATTTATGCAAATGATGTTCCGTAACATGAACACCACCGTCAATTTCCAAAACAGTTACTTGATTGCAATGATTGAAATGCTATGAAAGTTTGAAGTTCAGAGTTATTTTAAAATGGAACTCCTCTGCTTTGGATTTGAAAGTTCTTATTGGTTTGCCAGTACGGTCTTAGGAAGACCATTTCCAAAAAGAATTCTTTCCCCAAAACAATTCCAATAATTTAAATTGTGTAGTAGTTTACACAGATGCAAATCTTTAAACAATTACATTCCTATCAGCTTAAGGTTGTGCAGTTATTTTGGCAGAAATAGTTATATTCCTAGATGTTCTTACTGGAATTAACCCCAAGTTAAATGTGCTATCTAAATATGTTTGTTTTGTTTTGATTTAGTTAGCCTTGGCTGTGTTTGGACTAGCCATTAGGTGGTTKATGTTAACTTAACTGAACTCATTCAACAAGATCTGATGTTAAACTAGACATAACACATTTTTCAAATCTTTCCTTTTCACATTGAAATCATTCAGTTGGGGTCTATAAAGTGAAACTACAATACTTTGGTCTGAAATCCTTCTTATTCTAACTTCACCAGCCCTTCCTTTGCCCTTGTGTGGCTCAAAGCTTGTTTTGTTACTGTTTCTTTAAGACGCTTCAAGCTCCACCCCACTCTTGTTTCCAGACCAGTCCACTCTGATTTTAGGGAGTGGGTTAGCATTTTCTATCTTCCAGAAACATTTTATTTACAACTGAAATAAAAGTTAACAACTGAAGTATCAGGTAAGAGAACTGTCAGAATCATTGTATATGTAAGAGTCTAAATTTGTACATGTAAGTCTACAGTATAAACGTACGTAAAAAGTTACAACTTTGCCACATTACAAGTACGAATCAAATTTACAAGTACGAATCAAATTTACAAGTACGAATCAAATTCACAAGTACGAATCAAATTTACAAGTACAATTCTTTTACCTGTCAAAATAAGACATTATGCATGGAACACCGAAAAGATCGATTGCAAACAGTAACTAAGCCAGACCACTAGGGGGACCACTGCCTCATTTGGGACCAGATGAACTCTTTATAAACACAACAATTTGCTGAAGGGAAAAAGCATTTGGAGGCTTTTAAGTTTGTCATTCATGTCATGTAGTGCAACAATAAAATAGATAGTGGATTTATGATGAACAACCAAAAAAGAAAACTGATGCATTCATAAAACTGACTGCATAATGGAAAAAAAAAAACAATGCAAGTTCAAAAACACATAGCGGCAGTGCTCTGACCCCGGCAGCAGGAGGACTGAAGTCGCCCACCATCAAACCCCTAAACAACTGTAAGTTAAACTCTTTTTACTTTTAATAGTAGTTTGTATTATTTATTTCACATTTGGTACACATACTTGTCAGTATTTGTAACAGGATGTGTTTAAATAGTTTATATACTGAAAGTAGAGCTTCGGTGATTGCTGTTGTTGTTAGCATGGTGTTAGTGTTAGCATGACGATAATAGGAAAGAAAAAAACAGCCGAAGTTTATTTAGAACGGCTTGAAAAGAACAAAAACCTAATTGGTGTTAACTGTGAGTTTAAAAAGCTTTCTCTGACTATATTTTGTTTTGTTTATTAAGACCTTGTTGGCTGCATTTTTAAAGCTTTGTCAGAACTACACAGACATTGATTTAAATTAGAATCACCATAAATCAAAGTGTTTAACTAAGTAAATCTATTTTTAACTACTACCAAAC
>NW_013952526.1:305361-306222 GCF_001266775.1 Austrofundulus limnaeus | reverse complement strand
CACACACACACACACACCTTCACTCCATCTAATCTGATCCACAGGAGGTCAATCTGGAGCTGCACAGAATGAACAATTCAACACCAATATTCTGAACTATGGCTGAACTATGGKTTTTTTCTTTTGGGGGGCTGGATTCTTCGGATTCATTCCCTCTAAACTCACTTACTCCTCTGGCTAATAAATGTGCTCTTGCTCTGAAGAGTTTTCTTATACAAACACCATAGTGTATCATATTTCATTGATATAATATGATGTTTTGCTTTTTTTTCCCTCATCTATCCTCGTGTAGTATTTTTGTTTTTCTTTTTAAAGGTAGTGTGACCCCTGCTGGTTGACCTGATCACATGTTCCCCTATGTTTTTGCCATGTGTGTCTTCTTGAATGGGTGTTCTTGAATGTAATTTCATTGTGTTCCRTATAATGACAATAAAGGCATCATCAAATCAAAATCAAGCAGAATATAAAGATGTCTTTGCAGGACCAGGAGATGCCAAATTCAACTTTTCTGCACCCCTAGAGACACAACAAAATGTATTTAACAGCAAAAAAGTGGATTTTGCATGATATGTCCCCTTTAATTGTTTCTAATGTTTCCACAGAACTTCACATCAGAATTGTTGTAATATACCATTGAAATTGAACCACTCTGGGCTATCAAGATTAACTCAGTAAGACTTGCATTCAGACAGGTGGATTTTATGTCCAACAGTATTGATGTTACAGTTGCGGTATTGGCAGTGCAGCTTCTTAAAGAAATAGTGCCTAGTAACATTTATGTCCCATGGGCACATACACAAACACTCACTCACTCACACACACACACACACACACACACACACACACACACACACACACACA
>NW_013952526.1:300107-304146 GCF_001266775.1 Austrofundulus limnaeus | reverse complement strand
CCCCTCAAGCATCAGCTTCATATTTTTTTTCAATAATTTAACTTTTGTCATTCTACCAAATAAATTAATTGAATCAGCATTTTTATAATCACTGTCCAAGTTATTCCACATTTTTATTCCTTGAACCGAGGTACATCTATCTTTCAAGTTTGTTTGAATTTTAGGTTTTATAAACATTTCAAATCCTTTCACATTGATACAACTTTCCCTCTTAACAAAATTTGATTGAATATTCAAAGGCAATACACCTTTATGAGCCCTAAACATAATCAACAAAATCATATAATCAACTAACTCATACAATTTTTAGTAAATTCAATTGCTGAAACAATACATTAGATGGGTGGCTATAATGTTTACTGGTAATAATTCTTATAGCTCTTTTTTTGCAGAATAAGAACATGATTTGTAAATGTTTTACATGCCTTACCCCACATTTCAACACAATAAATCAAATGTGGAACAACTAATGTGTTATATAATATACAGTAAATCGTGCTTTATCATTAAATAACTCATTTTCCTTGCGTAGTACTGCAATAGATTTTGCTATTTTTGTTCTTAAATATTTTATATGATGTTTCCAGGTCAGGTTTTCATCAATAATAACACCCAAAAACTTTACTTCACTAACAAAGTCAGCGAATCTGCTGAACATGATGAAATACAGGTTCTGATTTAACCGTTCAGGGATTTTTTTTAATGATTTCATCGCACCTTTATGTTGTCAGCTTTTAATAATATAAACAGATCACTCTGACAGGTTGTGAATTTGTCATGACACCTCTTTCTTGAAAACCTTTTTTCTTTAATTTATGAGGAAACTCTTCTTTCACTTCCCATCATCAATTCTAGCCATGCTATATCCCAGCTGACTATGGGCCTACTGTTTTGTTTTTGTTTTTTTGTTTTTTTATGCAACAGAAACCTTTATTTACAAATGCATATCCAATACCTATTTGACCACTTCTTCACACTCTTCAAAAGTAACTTTAACACTGAAAGTTTTAGTTTTGCTTCTCTATAATTTGTTTACAATTTCAGAAAAACATGGCATACTACAAAAAGTACTTGCATGCTAAGAATACTGTCATATCTGCAATTTAAAATGTTATGATGAACTTAGTGGAGCTTCATTCATACCAACTGAATATGACAACAATAATTTCAAACACTTGGCCAAAGTTAATTGCACTTAAAGGGAAATAAAATGATTATATAATTCAAGTTGACAAAATGTCCAGTGCAACTTACAAAAAAGCTATCTTGAAAACCTCAGACCAAGGCTGGTGACAGAGCTGTGATCAAAGCTGAAAGCAGAAGAAGGATCAATGGTTGTTCAAATCTGTCTTCACGCATTCTGCTCACATTCCCTGAAAAATTGTACATTTGTTGGCTTTGTGGTTTGATTTTTTTGGCAAGTTAAATTCAAAAGAGTACAGTAGAGTCAGGTTAGCCATCAGCCATGACACAACTTAAAAGCCTTCATCCATATCTCTTTTTMTCCTCCAGTTAGATTTGTACACATTTCAGAGGCTTGCTTACAATCTTACTGACAAAGCTTTTAAGTTTGTATCTAAAAAAAACGTTTCTGAAGGTATTGCCTTACACTCCAGCGTTAACATATTTTTGCTCTTTYAAGCTCTACATGCATGTCAATGCAAAATAACTTTAAAACATCACTGTTCTTCCCCTGCTACACATTAGGAGGTATATACAGAAGCACAGTRTTTTATCTATGAAGTATAAGAATATGAAGACAAAGGTTTTAGGAATTTTGACTTGATCATTGAATAGAATTGTAAATTGTTGGAGTAACTTTGTCCTTTGACCATATTAAACTAAAACAACTGATATTCTGAGTGGTCTCTCAGGTGAATTTACAAGGTTAGCTGCTTTGTATAGTCACGGCTAATGCAGTCATTAACGATTTTACAATGTTCTCTGGCCTGGGAACACCTCGGGGCCCCACAGGAGGAGCTTGAGAGTGTCTCTGGGTTTCCCACAATAGCCTGTTGCCTTCATAACACAACGTGGCAGCAAATTAATGAATGGAGAAGGTTTTGTGAATAATTGAATGTTTTGCATGTTGTGGCTGCTATTACTGCCAGTAGTTAAAAATCTAAAAAGTGGAATTTAATGTGGTATTTTTTTATTAAAATGCTGTAATTTGGGGTAAAATGCATTAGAATGTTTGAATTTGTTGAATTTTCTTTGACAGACGTTGGTATCAAGACCTGCCAACCTGTGTGCATTTTATGTATGCAGACACGCATTCCCCTGAGGATTCACTGCATGTCTGTTCCTTTGAATCTCGGGGACACTCTATGTCTCTGACTTAAGGTCCCCTATCTTTTCTGGGATGCAGTTGAAGCTCTGTCAGAGGTGGGAGTTGAAGATCTCTGACAAGTTCCTCTGCCAGGCATCCTCAGCAAAGCCTTGATACACATTTGGGTCTGTTGGGTCTGTCCAATATCTTCCCTCACCAATTGATCCAACTCACCACCAGGTGGTGATCAGTTGACAGCACTGCTCCTCTTTGAACTTTTTGTTTTGTTCTGATTTTTCAAATWTTTTTTAGTAATATTATTTTCTAATTATATGCTTTTGTTAACTAAATTTCTAAGCATTTACAAAGGGGGCACCAGTTTATTTGGTCACTTGTGTTTTTTGGACTTAAAATGATCCAACATAATTCAAAAATTGAACAATTTTAGATGTGTGGCAAATGCCTTAAAAAACCTTTTACAATGTTAAACTCAAGGTCATGGAACTTTTATTTTTTCATAAGCAAAAATATTTTAAATTCCTAAAAGCACAGTGATGTCTACTTTTGTGAAATGAGGATGTGAAATTATTTTGAGGGTGTGTGTTCTGTGTCCTGAGAATTTGTGTTTGTTGAGATTTTGTATGTTATGCTTTACCAATGCTAGTTGCTTGAAACCTCATTTTGAAAATGCTCACAAAGTGCTTGATATTGGCTTTTGAAAAGGTGTCATAAACATGACATAAGCAAAGCTGAACAGAGGGATTTGTCTGTTTTCTGCAAGTTGTTTAGTATGGTTATTATATGGCAGGTTTTAAATTCAAAATAGTTTGCCTGTTGGTCTCGTGGACATGTGGGATAGTTTGCTTGATACCAAAATTCTAAGAATCCTGGAGGAGCTAATGCTAATTTGGTTAAAAATGTCTAACAACAATCCTTAAAAAAAAAAAAGTCTAACAACTAGTGTTAATGTCTCTCCACATCTTTAACACTCACAAAGAGTTTTGTTCATGCATTGAACAACAAAGTTTAGGAACAAACAAATGTATTTTTTGCATTTCCTTTTGTCATTTAATGCTGAATTTAAGTCATGTATTTATTACATACATATTAGAGTTGAGTTGAAAAAAATCACATATTTGTGCAAACCTTAAAGACCAGTCAGCTGCTCTTTTAGAATTGTATCAATTAATTTAGGTTCAAGGGGAGTCCAAATGAAACTTGATCATTTTGTCTGCAGTGAGTGAGCCTCCCGACCGCAACAGTGAAGGAAGCAAACAGACTGCAGTCTGTRAAAAGTTTTTAACACCTATTTCTTTCCTTTCAGTGAAAAAATGAACTGAGGGATAGGCAGATGCTGTATCTTCTTTTGGTAGAGTGTTAGACTGACTTGTAGTTTGCTGGAAACCTAATGAGATTTTTTTCTTCATCAGCAGTAATTTATCTGTTCATTATTGTTTGTGCTGGTTAATGCAGCACCTGCATGTCTTGCATTCAGTGTTAAGCAAGGAGCCTCAGCGATTAGCCATTTTCAAGATAATCTTCTGTTGAATAAACCAAATACTTTTGATGATATTCTTACAAGGAGAGTTAAGACTACATTTTTCTAGCATTTAGGATAATCCCTTTTAAGCAACACAGCTTTTCCAGCCTTTTTTGACAGTTGCAGTTGGTGAGGTTGATGTCAGGACTCCTTTAACTGTCTCAGCACACACACACACGCACGCACACACACACACACACACACACACACACACACACACACACACACAC
>NW_013952526.1:297273-300059 GCF_001266775.1 Austrofundulus limnaeus | reverse complement strand
CACACACACACACACACACACACACACACACACACACACACACACACACACACACACACACACATTTTGGTAAAGGTAGAGACATCAGAGCCTGAGAAAGGAATTTCATAAGTGAAAAAAATGGCAAGGCTGTCTCTAAAAAGAAAAAAAAATGAGAAGGAAGATGGAGGTTTTCATTCACACAGGACAGGCTCTTTTTTATTATTTSAATGGGGGTAGGTTAAAGTACGTATGTCTTCTGTCTGTCAGTCTGTCTTGTATACTATTTAAAACAATCTTTCATTGCTTCTTGCAAACTTGTTTTATTTAAACAAGTTTTTGTTTTTTTTGTTTACGGTATTTACTTGTTTTCACTTTTTTATTTTGTTCAGCACCTCATACTCTACAGTATRGATGCCTAAAAACTGCTGTATAATTATGTTGGAAAACAATCTTGTTCTGAGATAACTTTTCCAACATTTGTTGTGTAATTTGTTCAGCAGGTTTTTTTGACTTTCTTATTTTATAATTGGTTTTAAATTTGTAAGGGAGTGTTAAACTGCAGACATGAGGTGTTGTTTCACAGTCACCCATACTCAGTACAGTAATTTATTTATTTATTTTACAACAACTACCTCATATAGATATGTTTTTGTGAGTAGACATGCTGAAATTTAGTTGATGTAGAAAATCAACTTTATGTCAAGAAGGTAAAAAGGTCAGTATTTCAAGAAAAGGTTTGCTTTCAAGCACATAAAATCACTCAGAGATGAATGTGCAAGGTCAGGAGATGGGTTCAAAGCTGAAGTAAAAGTGTTACACACAAAGACATGACAATTAAAAAAGTGTATTTTTTGAAGTAAGAGGGCAAGTTCAGCCATGAACTTGAATGAAAAGAATACAAGTCAGGGCTGAATAATTAGTTGACTTGGTTTACAATGGATACAAACTTTGTTAAAATCCTCTTTATTTTGTWTACATTGTCAAAGGTCATAGTTGATTGTTTGTTGCTACATATGTGTCTCAGTTAGGCTCTTTGTTACCTCATCAGTTTATGGGCCTTGGTTCAGTAGAACTATATGATGTCAAACTGAGAAAATCCGGACTCCCTCCGCCYCCTGGCTGCACCGAGAAATTTTGTCCATGTAAGTTATGAACAGAAATGGTGAAAAAGGCCAAACCTGGTGGGGTCCAACTCCCACTTTGAAGGGGTCCAATTTACTACCAGCAATGCAAACCAAACTCTCGCACCGCTTGTATAGGGACTGAATGGACCGTAATAAWGGAACCACAATCCCATACTCGAGTAGCACCCCCCCCCCCAACAGTTCACCTCAAAGAACACAGTCACATGCCTTCTCCAAGTCTACAAAACACGTAGACTGGATTAGCAAACTCCCTTGACCCCTCATAAGGATCTTAGTGAGGGTAAAGAGTTTGTCCAGTGCAATGGCAGCTGGTGGATTTTTCTCTGGGGGGGGCTACAACTCCAAAATAGGCTCATCTCCAAAAGCAATCAAACGTGTACAAAGTTGCATCACAACAGCATATTTATTAAACAAATGAAAATAATAAAACAGCATTACAATATCATTGTAGTGTTTTGTTTTTTGTACATAAATTTTGCTCTTCTGTAACTGAGAAGCAAATTTCTTCATGATTCTGGTTAAAGTCAGGGATGCTTTAATAAGATTGTTCTTTATAGAGCATGGTCAGTGCAGTGAGATGTAATCATGTGTACCTGGGGAAAGTCTGGATTCTCTTCAGTGTTGAGAAGCTCCTCTCAGATTCAGCTGTGGTCAGAGGAGATGTGATGAGAATCTTCAGCCAAGTCACATGCTACATTCACACCAAATGTGTTTTGAGCAGCAAAAAAGTGGCCAAAGCTTCCAGTTGGACTCACTACGTTCAGACCAGAACAGAGACTAGACCAGCGTCTGAAGAGGGAGGAGCGTCTTGTTTTTTTTTTTTTTTCTGTCTGTCTTTGGCGTATGAAATAAAGATAAAATAAAGAAAATGGCTTTGCTTTATTTACTAAAGAGCATGTGAACGCCAGATAATAAACTCACCAGATGATATAGAGCYRGTTTGTTCAGTTAGTYTTGCCACTCCAGGAGCWGCGAGCTGACAAACTATTTTTTGTCCCGAACYCAGTTTACCACTGCAGTCRGTTTAACGAGCTGCTGACGCACTTCGGTGCTGATATCTCCAGCCAGAACACCAACTGCAGACGGTTGATTTCAGCTAAAGAGCTCCTGTCCATCTGTTTGTGGGCAACATTCAGGAAACTGTCATGTGGAAAAATGAGTCTCTCTGATTGGTTGTCAAGACGTGTTGAGCGGCGAAAGATCAGATTTTTGAACTTGGGCGTCAGCTGCTTTCGCTGCACCGCATGCACGGAAAATGCTCTGCTGCACCTTCGGCGAAGAGCTGGTACAGAGCCACAGCACCACTGCAGCTCCTGAACTAGATCAGACTTYTTTGTCCTGTTCAGYATYGGGTGAGCCCCCATTGTCTTCAGTGCTGCTTCAGAGAAMTGTTCTGCAGGAACCTGTCTGCCTGCAGCAGTGTAGCTCTGATCCAATGCTTGTGAATGTCTCAAGATGGTGTCACAAACCTAAAACAATAAATGCACAAATTTAATTCAATATGGAGATGGCTACAAGTGAGATTTATAATATATATTTAATATGCAGAGAACAATTAATGGTATTTTAAAAGCAAAAAATTGTTGCACCTCTAAGGCAAACTGTTACATTATATTTTTATTTTAAAATTGTATTCATTATATTAAAAAAACAAAACAA
>NW_013952526.1:294001-296676 GCF_001266775.1 Austrofundulus limnaeus | reverse complement strand
AAGTGATAAAGAGGGTTTGTGTATATGTAATGGAAGGTTTTATTTATTTTCAAAATGCTAATCTGTATTTTTTCTTTGTTTCAATTTAAGTTTCTTTAGCCTTTGTAAGACCTTAAACTGCAGCATGAATTTATACTTATATTTCCCGGAATAGCTTAAAATAAGTAGTATTTATATATAAAATAATACAAATAAGATGTTGACAGTTTTGTTCTTTGCATGTGTGTTGTCAGATACCGGACCTTTGTTTCTGAAGATGCAGGCCCTAACACACTTGTTGCCACTGTGCTGGCAAAGGACCCTGATGGAGATGGGATCACATATAAAATTACCACAGGAAATGAAGAAGGCAATTTTGTCATTGACAGTCAAAAAGGTGAGTTTTGATATATGACAAAAATTATAAATTCACAATATGTTTTATAAAATCTAATTATCAGTCATCGTTATTCGGATGTTCCTTCTGTGTTTTGTTTCCATGTAACTTAACAAAACCCTTGCTTGTGTGGAGATAAAAGGCCAAGATCAAATGCACATTTGCTATGCATAGAGTAATGAATTCAAATTAGTTTTTTTTTATTTATTTATTTTTTGTCTGTGGGTTTAGATGACATCCAGTTTTAATTAGTGTTAAAATGTCCTCTAATTATATTGTGGTATATAGTATTAGCTTAATTCAAAGGCTTCCGGTGATGTCTTACTACATGCAAATTAGGCCATTTTAATTGATTTTTTAATTATCTTTTTGTATTTATTGTAATAAAATTGCAACAGAAAAGTATTATTGACATTGTTAACATATGATAATATACAGTACATCCACCTTTTCTCAAACAAAAGCTTCACAGTTTTATGCTACAAAATCAACCTGTGTTTCGCTTATGATATTGAGTTTCACCGGTCTTTCTGTTCTGCATAGTCCAGCCATTAGACTTCTTCTGTTATAGAGCTTTCAATTTGTGTACATGTATTACAAACTAAATACTGAAATATTCTTTCCACAACTTTTTTTCTCTGATTTGCTATGTCTTCAACGTTGCATTTAACATAATGTGTGTTTGTAAAACCTCAGCCCTTTGTTAGCATTTCTTCTAAATTCTGATAATATTCGTGACAGCATGAATTCAGTATTTTCTACTCTCCGCTAATCTAGCTACAATTTTTTAGATGACAATGACACGCCATTTATTTAATTTTTACATTAAGAATTTCTGTAAAGAAATTTGAATCCCGACACRTTTTCATGGCATTGTTAGAATATCAGCCTAAGTGCGGAAAGTGTTCCCACTCTGTCTTTGTAACACAATGCCCTCTGTGGTTTATATTCTCACATGACAACTTCCTCTGAGGCGAGAACAGCAGTGCCAGAAGCCACATGAAATAGGAAGCTGGGTTAATGGCACCGTGTGCATTTCTGTGTGTCTTTCATCTATTCTGGTTGCAATTTCATAGCTGTTCGACCCCTTTGTAGATTTCAACCCTCTCTGAAATTGAATATCACATTATAGGGTAAAATGATGACTTTTACAAATTCAATTACTCAAAAAGTCTAGACGCAATTTCTTCTGTTCACCAGCAATGACATTTGCTGTTAACCAAGAGCAGCAGTATTTTTATTCAGAAGAAAGGACTTGCAGGTGCAATTCAGACTCATCTGCTGTCAGCCAACTGTAGACCCACTGCCATTCTTACATGTCTCTTCCTAAACTTTGTCTAAATGACCAGACTTCAGCTTGATACAAACAAGTAAGTGCTTTTTCAAATCTAAGCATTTGTTTCCAAGGTATATGAAAGCAATTTTAATTATATTTCTAAACGTATTTGTTTATTTTCACTCAATTTTATTTTTTAAACATTACAGTCTGCAAAATTAACTGTTTAAATTTTGGCGGTGTATGTGATGCACTGGTTATTTTAGACATTGACATCAAAGAGGAGTTTGAWTGGTTGGCTTGAAAACTATTTGTGAAATAATATTTTGCTGTGTGTTAATGTAGATTCTCAGAAAATTTAATTTACACATTGTGAATGTTTAGTAATGGAACAAAAACTGCATTTGCATTATAGTAAGACTGCCTTATTATATTTCACCAATCTACTGTAATACTGCAGTTATAAAGTTTTCAAAAACAAAAATCTTAAATGCACAGTCTCTCCCGTCTCATCTGCTCAAGATTGCAGCTCCTTCAGGGTGGTCACAAGTGTCTTGGTGGTCTCTCTTACTACCTTTCTTGCACAGTCACTCAGTTTGTGAGGACGTCCTGCTCTTACACATTTTATATTTCTTACATTTCCTGATGATGGATTTGACAGAACTCCTTGGATCTTTGAAATCCTTTTGTGTCCATCCCCTGACTTGTATTTTTTCAATGATCTTTTCTTTGAATTGAATTAGAACAGTCACTTTAAAGTCAACAAATATTAATACAATCACTTATTTTACATTTGTTTATATTTTAAATTGCCATTGCTTTGTAAAAAAATGATTTTACTTTGTCATTGAAGAGGATTTTTTATTTGGTTTTAGTTTGATAAAGTAATTAAACAGCTGTCTTTGCCATTACAAGTACTGCAATATACTCTGGACCAGTGGTTCCCAAACTTTTTGTCTTCTGACCCACAAAATATCCATGGCAAAAACTTGTGACCCCAAATATTACTGGTCTGAGTACATG
>NW_013952526.1:290595-293566 GCF_001266775.1 Austrofundulus limnaeus | reverse complement strand
TTTGTAACAACTAAGGCAAAAATGTAATTAATTCAGAAAATCTTTTCAGGACCCCACCTTGACGTTTCGGGACCCCACTTTGGGTCCCGACCCCAACTTTGGGAAACACTGCTCTAGACTTTTGAATGTGGATAACATGTAACAACACACTGGATATGATAGTAAGCAGAAAGGTACCTGTTATTAAATCATGTAAAATATGTATTATTATTTCTCTTGAACTAATGTCACAGAAACTCACCCTAACCACATCTGTATAAAAAGCCATGCAACTTTTTGTTTAAGAGAGTATCCCTCTCTTTATGCACTGAGATAAAATGTTGTATATTATTAATGATAATAATTAAGATATGGAGTGTTCTCCAAACTGGAAAATATTTTTTTTGAGAAATTCAGTCATTTGTTTTCAATACATTTAGTTTTCTCTTTATACATTTAAAGTAATGTCAAATCAGGTGACAATCACTGAGTCATGCACAAATAGAGATATACAGAAAGGCGCTGCTCAGCTTGTCTAACTTAAAATGTGTGAGCCAATGTGTAACACCATAATACTTGTAATATGATCCAATATCTTGTTTCAAAGAGCCCAATATTTGGTCATTAAAAAGTATTTTATGATTCCTATAATGGAAGGCGAGCACATTGCATTCCACCCACCCTCTCCAGCCCCTCTCATTCGTTCTGTGTTRCTGATTAAAATCGTTTATTGCCTCTTCTCCCGTCTTGTTGCAGCCTCCGCCTCTCCCTACTCATTCTRAATGTCCGACAATCATTCAAGAGATTGTTTTCTTCCCTTCTGGCACGGACAGCTTTGCTGGCCTCCCTCTCCATGTTAATTTGCCTGTAACTCACCCCAGAATACAGTGTGTGTCTCAGAGATTTAAGGCACCCATTAGAATCTGAGCAGGCCAGTCGATATGACGATCACACTCTTCCTATTAAAACTCATAAATACACAAACAAACTTAGTTAGATAAGAGGATGTATTTACTGACAAGTAAAGAGAAATGCTGGTCTCCCAAGTTTTTTTTTTTTTTTTTTTTTTTTTGTGTTATTGACACTTTTGAATCAAGTATGTTGAACTTTCATTTTATCATAGTATTTCAGTTTGGTAATATGGTGCCTTGTTGCCTGAGGATGGAAGCTGCGGAACATTCTGATCGTTTAATCTTCTTCTAAGTTCCAGTAGAGCACAGACTATCTTTTTGCATCTTTCTTGAAAACGGTCTCCAAGGAGAGATGTGAAAGCCAGCTTCCTTTTAGGATATACTGTAGATACTAACAAAAGGAAGTGCTTTCATTGTCCCTCTTCTCCTAACCCTAAACCCTTTTTACATCTCACTCATTCATTGYTTCATCCTTCTTTTGCCTCCCTCCTGTCTGCTTTCAAAGGATGTAGTGGCTGCACTGACCCTTGAGAAAGCATCCCTTGCATTTGTATCAAGTGATGATTTGTTTTGATTTTCTTAGCATCAAAACATAACACATCCACTTCACCTTAACTTAAACACAGAAAAAACCATGTCAAAATTACAAGACTGCTATTGAAGAATTGTAAATCTATACACATAAAATTATATACTTACAATAATGTTAACAGGCAGAAAAAAACACCTCACAAATATCCCAATCCTTATACCTCAAACAAAGAGTGTGTATCCATAAACACCCACATACAGAGCAGAGAATACAGACTCAGGCTCACACCCACATCAAGCTTTAACTCGTGCAAAAAGGACATGCATCTTTTAGATTTGAACAAAAGCATGGTGGATGCTTTGTTCTTGAAATCTCCTGAAACCTTTTCCATGTCCTATTTTCAACCACTTACCCAAGCATGTGTTGCTCTCAACTAAGCCTTTTAGGCCCTATTAGATGCTTATGCCTATGGGAGCAACAGTAAAGCAGTGACCAGACTACAGGGCACCTCTGGTTTTTCTTATATGTGTAATATAGTGATCAGGCCATAACTTCTACATGGCTGCCAGCTGTCTTTACTGAACTGGTCACATTCATCTGGCCTTTTGTCTCAAATCATCAGGCATGAGTGCACTCACTGTTGCAACAGTGGGGGTGCAGAAGAAATACTCTGTTAATATATCTTTGGTATCAGTTTCTATTCAGGTTTATGGTCTCTTGAGTTAAAGTCCAGACTTTCTATTAATTGTAATCCACAATTAATTTTGTCTAACACTGATTTCCATAAATATATTTGCTAAACTTCTTATTACAGCAGTTTGCACATTTTTTTTTTACTTATTGCCCCTGGGATTTGCTGAAACCACTCTCCCTGTTTGAATATCATGACCTTGTGAGCACTAATGACCACCCCACTGAACTCTTGACAAAGTCCAAGCCATCAACATGTACTGTATGTCCTGCCTGTCATCAGATACAAAATTACGTAGCTAAAATACTGATTTGAGTCTGTCTAGGATTTCCTGATCCAGACTGACAAACAAGTGTTGGCTAACCAACTGGACCAACTGGTGTTTGTTCCACAGAAAAAGGCAGTGGTGATACTGTAGATATAGCAATTTCAAGAAACTGTAACATTGGGAAGAAGGAACATAAGAAATTCAAGAAAAAACAAGGGCAGAAAAGTGAAGAGTTTAGTTCTTCATGGTGACAGTTGTTGTGGATGCATGTGTGTGTTTGTGTAAATAGATTTATAGATTTTTTAGTCTATGCTTGTTAGAAACCAGTTGCTACAAACAAAACAAATGCAAAAATTGACATCCTGCTGAAAGAATGTTGAGTGGTCTGTGATCTGTAATGTGGAGTATCTGCAATAAACTTCCACTTAAGGTGTGAGCAACAAATAAAATCCAAAAACCCAACTTAATTTTTATTCTTTTTTTTAACCTGCAGTTTTTTCTACATTACACAGTCATCAGTAATTGTCTTAGATGTTATATATGTGTATGTATGTATGTACGTATGTATGTATGTATGTATGTATGTATGT
>NW_013952526.1:285599-289634 GCF_001266775.1 Austrofundulus limnaeus | reverse complement strand
ATACTGCGCACAACCCTCAAGCTCCCAGGCCTCTGGTAGAGGACCCAAGCTCAGAGGATGAAAAAGACCACCCCCAGAGGGTGAGAAGGAAATTTTTTTAAGCCTGGGATCTGCTTAATTATTTGGGGGAGTGCTTGCTGGTTTGGGTTCAGGCATAAATACAGAAAAGCATTGTTCTGTGAATGCGGCTTTGAAAGTTTTTTTCTTGTAAATACTTACAAGATTCAATATAAAATCTCATTTGAGGAGTCAAACGACATGTTTACAACATGAGCACATTGCAGTGCTGAAATAATGTTTAAACACTGAGCCAACAGAGTGTAATGTTCTCTGTGCAGAATGCTGTAAAAATTCAATCAGTTTTGCTAAACAGTTTCTAAAATGTAAAACAGCTGCAAGTATCTAGGTCATTTGCTATAAGTGACTGAGTTTAGACTTGGGCATAATAATGTGCCTCAAAAAACCTTCAGATTCAAAACAATTAAATAAAATGCTATAAGGCAGGCCCTCAGATTTCAGAATTTTTTTATCTTTAAAATTACTAATTTTTTTGAACTTTACATTAACCTTCAATATATATAAATTTACATGTGTGTCTGTATTGGGAACAGTGTAAACACATTTGATTATCAGCGTCATTTTTACACAGACACACATATACTAAAACATGCAGTCAATACATTTTGCAAACATTTTATAGCAGAAACTATCTCTTTAGCAACTTTTCAAAAGAGGTTTTGCATTAGCACACACTCACTAACAGAAGGGATCATTTTAGCAAATGCAATTCAAAATGTTAGAGCTTCAAATACCACAACATTATCATAAGTGGAACAAGCATGTCACTTTTTTGTAATTTATTCAGTCGTCTACAAATCACTTGATTATCTTTGCTCCGTGTTTCATGCAGGTGAATTTGTTGTGATCAGGTACCACATAAAGATAAACAAAAACAAGATAAAAGAAATAATAATCATACGTCTTCTGACTGTAATCTGTCACATCAGTCCTCTAAAGTCTGGTAAACAGAGATAGAAGGATGAATAGTTCACATACTTGCATATCTACCATAAATGCACATTTTATTTTATTTTTTTACAATTTCAGGGTCTCTTGTAAAACAGCAATCTAATGGGCACATGACAGCAGCAGCACCTGCTCCTGTCTCTGAAGATAAGGGGGGTGTAATAAACGTGTCCACACTTTGAGCCCACACACTTTTACACAAACACACACGGACAAGGTAAACAAAGCCGCACATGTGAGATGCATACAGAGTGGAGGAGAGTCATTCAGAAATGTGAGTGGGATGCAGATGAGATGCCTACATCAGACTGAAAGAGTAGGTACAAAAATAGGATGAAATAGATTGCCATTATGACACTGGCAAATTTTACCTATGCATTTGTTCCAATGACATAAATTATGGCAAATGTACTGAAGCCACAAACTGAAGTAGTCACACAGAAGCAGTTTTCCTTTTTTTTTCTCATCACATTCACTGAATAAATATCTCCTTTTCAAACTGTCCAAGAAAAAAAAATAATGAAGGCTGCTGTTGGTTGCTTAAAATTCTACTTAACAAGTTGACATGGTTATTGCATGACCTCACCTTATAGAGGTCATGTTCATAGTTAATTGCTTGTTTCCCTCAGTTTACATAAGTAGTGTGATTAGCATCCAATAAAATACAAACTCAGAACTTCACTGTTTATTTGGGCATAAATCACAATTTTGACATTTGAGAAGATAAACTTATCACTCTAAATCTTTAAATGTACTGCAAATTTTATTCCATCGTTTCTAAGTTTTTACACTTTATTCGAATGTAACTAGATGAATACAGGTCTGCTCCATGGTGGGGCCCTGGTAACACGCGTCCAAACAAGGAACGTTGAGCTTCTTGGTCATAAGGTTGTCACCCATATCTTGGCAGAACTCATTGAAGCAGATGCTGTGATTGAACCTGTTGCCATGTTTGGCTCCGAAATATTCCATACAGGCACTGCTGTCCCTCCTTGAAGCACAAATACTCAGTGCTCCTCACTGGGACAGCTCCAGAGGGCCTGACACTTTAACTCAGTTGACTGGCCGTATTGATTCGGCTTTTGTCAGTGTCACTCGTGTCAACGTATGTTCACTCACGATCAAATATTTCACTTGGCGTGTCATACAGCTCTGTCACAAGAAAATTAACTTGTGTGTGAGTGCTCCTAAGGTTCGGCTCTTTATTGTGCTTTATAGATTTTAAGCTAATTAGTTATGATTGTAGCTTCAATAACTAAACTAATATGTATATTGTGTATATAAACAGTTAAAATCAAAAATCATTATGAAAACTAACCGGTTTATCAAGTAGTCAGTGAATTTCAACTTGCATACAAAATCCACATTTTGGAATTTGAATATACTTTTAAGTTTATATTTAAAATACAAAMATAAGATAACAAAAATGTGATATGAACAAGATCTGGCATTGTTTAAATACTGTCATTATGTTTGGCTGCAGGTTTGATTCGTTTGCGCTCCAGCCCACCACCTCGCCTGCAGGGTATCGAATATGTCCTTAATGTCACCGCCACTGATGACAACGCCTCAGGCGGACCTCAGGCATTATCATCCACAGCACAGGTCATAGTTGGCGTGGATGATGTGAACAACAACAAGCCTGTCTTTGAGAAGGTAAGAGGTGCAGTCACTAAATGTTGTTGAGGCTTGCCTATTGTAGCCTTGATTTGCAGCCCCTGTCTTCATTGCATAAACAACCAAAAACAAAMCTTATTTTTCTTGTCACAAAACTCTGTATGTTAACAGGGGAATACAAACACAACAGAAAATATGTTTCCTAAAAATATGTGGAGTAGTGCCAACAAGGCCTGAAAAGCTGTTTAACATTGGCAGTTTTGTGCCTTTTTCTGTTAATATATGACAATCTGACTCTGTTCTTTATTTCCTCAAGTGTTTCTGCTTCTGCCAATCCTTTCCATTTCATTGTACATGATTTCTTTGTATCCATGTCTTTGTCTTTCTATCTCCTCTTTTTATTAGCCTGTACCTCTCTCCTCTTGAGAAGCGATTAGTGAGCTTGACCCTCATCTCTTCTCTTACATCTCACTCCTACATCATCTTGGTCTTTTAATTAAGGCTTTAAGGGATGTGTGAGAAATCCCGACCGGCCCACTCTAAAAGAGCTACATCTCCACCAGCTTGTTTTTTTTTTCTTGCCATGTTTCAATTTTAAATGAGGTGACTTTTCAGCCCCTAGAGGTATCCCAAGCTAAGATTAAGAGGGGGTTGGGGCTTGCTGAGTAAAGCTTGCTCACTCTCTCATGGGGAGGATGTGAAACAGCAAGTGTTTCCCTTTCTGCTTCATGTCTGAGTAGAGAGAAACTGAGAGGCAGACAACATGATGAAAGGTTCAAAAATACGATGAAGGGATCGATCTCCAGWGCAGGATTTTGTGTTTTCATTAAATGACTAACACCTTAAAGGAGTGATTTGCTTTTTGATGAGGGCTTTAATGGAGGGATTATTTGTAGTCAGTGCTGTTGCCTCTCAGCAAGAAGGTTGCCGGATCGAATCCCATGCAGTGACCTTTTGGGTAGAGTTTGCATGTTCTTGCTGTGTATGTGTGGGTTTTCTCCTGGTACTTTTCCTCCCACAGACCACAAGYATGCATGTTTTGCTRACTGAGTGAGAGAAYRAGTGTTTTCTGTCTCGTCTGTCTCTATGTGGCTCTGTGATGGACTTGCGACCTGTCCTGGGTGTAGCCCATCTCTCACACAGTGACTGCTGGATATGGGCACCAGGGACCCTGACCCATAGAAGCTGGTTAAGATAATAAATGAATGCCTGTTTTTTTGTTTGTTTGTTTGTTTTTTGTTTTGTTTTGTTTTACAAAGTCTTGATATTAAAACTTTTCTCAATAGTCAGAAATAGCTAGAACAATGGGCCTCATGCAAGAACCGTTCGTACGCACAGATTTGTTCTTAAGTTGTGCGTACGAGTGATTTAGGAGAATTTGTGGCATTCACC
>NW_013952526.1:266935-284684 GCF_001266775.1 Austrofundulus limnaeus | reverse complement strand
GGTGAATGCCACAAATTCTCCTAAATCACTCGTACGCACAACTTAAGAACAAATCTGTGCATACGAACATGTTCTTGCATGAGGCCCATTGTTTTATGTTAAATAGAACATGCACAGTCCATAGTTGTTCACTTGTGTATTTGTACATTTACTGGCACATGTTGGCTTAATGGGGAAACAACATAAATACACAAGTGTATTTCCACATAAGTGATGCTTTTCACACAGCATTGTTGCAATCTCATCCCTTCAGAACCCAAACCCATTTCTACTTTCATGAAAATTATGGGGATTGTAGATTATAACAAATAGATTAAATGTTACATGTTTCTGAAGTTTTCCTTTTAATACCTCCACTCAGTAGAAATGTCACATAGAGTTCACATTGGATATTGAGTACATACAGTATATGATACATTTCGTTTAAATTATTGAATACATTTCTATGCCTATTTGTTTAAATGTGATTTCAAATGAACAACAGAAAAAAAATATCTTAAATAACTAAATGAGCTAAATTGACTAAACAGATTGTTAGTGTTTGTCTCATTGTGATAAATATGTCACATGGAACTGTTCTGTACAGTTTAGAGTTTTGTTGTGACATATATGCCAATATTTCATGTGACATGTCAGTATTTGATAAACCTTTTCTATATCAAATTGTTTTAGAAATGCTGTCAAACTGAGTTATATGTGATATAAGACATGTTGTCTAAGGATTAGAACAGCTGTATGAGTGAAAACTTGCTTTGTTCAAAAGAAACAAAGTTTTTTTTAAAAATGTCTTAGTGGCCACACTACCTTCCTGGGTGCATGAGACACTGGAAATGAAAACTACAGTATYCAGAGTCCCTCCCTAATCATGTGACTAAGCCAGGGTGTTAAATAGATGTCATTTATGGACTTCATGAGTTTTAAAGTCAGTGTTTAAACAAGATACTTTTCTCGATGCCAAAAGGGACTGTGACACCAGTGTCACCATGATTCCTTACAGGTTAAGTTTATAAAACACTATACTGCAGTTTAAGATCAGTTGCTTCTCTTGAGAATCAATTATTTAAATCTTGCTCTAAATGTGCAGTGTATTATTTCCTTTATTCCACTTGATGATGATTGAAGCTGATAACTTACAGATCCACCCTTTATACCTTTTTTCAAGTAAATCTATGCAAATTGAACAATGAAAATACTCTCAACTGAATTTAAAAATAAATTGGATGTTAATGGAAAATAATTTGAGTAAGATAAATATTAAACACTGTTAAATAAATGTAAAAAATGCACAATTTTTCAATTCTTAGTAAATACGTCCGATATTAGTTTATATGTCTTAAACATCTGTAGCAGAACACTTGAGCGGAAAGACCCCTTTATCTTGTTTTGGTGCCAAGTCTCAACATACTGTAGACTCTCAGGAGCTCAGGACAAGATCAGTAGAGCAAGAGGCTCTCACAGAGAGGGAGTGATTACTTGGATACAGCAGGGTTCTGCTTTTTCCCAGTGCCAGTGAGAGTACAGACACACTAGCACTGATTACATTTATTATTAACCTTTAGCCTCATGGAGAAGGCTCTTGAGAGGAGACATGCCAAATACCAGGAAGTTGTGGAGCAGAATGGGGGTCATGGCTGATAGACTCACAAAATTAAAGCATTTTGCCTGAAGTTCTGACTGGATTTAAAACAACCACATCAGTGCTCTTTGAAATAATCAAGAAAATCAACAGGTAGATTTGGATAAAGAAAAAAAATTGCCAAAGGCTTTCTGGTGCACAAATGCAAGAATTAAAAAAATGTGCATTACYTACGTGTGACAAATACAAAGTTAAAAGACCACAGTCACTGATGATGTATTCAAGCATTTCAAAAGCAATAATGAATTTTTCAGTAGTCAAGAGATTTCATCTCAAGGGTACTATTTTTGTTATAGTGAAATGTTTTAGTCATAAAAATAGCCTGGGACACAAAATTCATAATGTGTTGTGAAGAAAAAACAGCAGACAACGCAATATTCTAAATCAAAATGAAGTCCGCAACTAGACAACTTTATATCATGTACAGTACCTGATCACAGTGTCTGTCTATTTACACTCCCTACTTTTAGGCCATGTTGAACTGAATATGCACAAATGCCCTTCCAACCATCTTCTTATATCTCACTAAAATTTGCAATGAAGGAGGGTGAACTGGTATGGGCATCTTTATTGTGTTTTCAACGTTAATTGTTCAGTCATAAGTTGTACAAGAATAATTCTACATGACTCAGATGCAACTGATATTAAATGGTCATTGAACTCCCTTTTATATTAGTTTATTGTGTTTCATGCAAAGTGTCCCCTTTATTTCACCTGACAACAAGTTGCTTCACATTAAATTTTCATTTGTATCCACTTGCACTCCTTTTGACCCTTCTGGATAACAGCATGTCTACATCTAGGCTTGTATTCACCCAACACCCAACCTAATCYACAGGAAACTTAAAGCAACATTAAAAAGTGCTTGTGGCAAAGAGTGTGGAAGCTACAAAGAGAGAAGACGTAAGAGGATTTGAAAAAAAATATAATAAAATAAAAAAGTAGTGTCAAGGGGAGACATAACACAGAACGGCAGTATGGAGGAAATACCTCTCTTCTCCCAACTCTGTAGAATACAGATACTTCACTAAAGCCCACAAAAGAAAGCTGATGCATAAGGAGTGTGTGGGGGGGGGGGGAAGATTAGAGAGCAGATAAAAAGTTAGGATTTGCCAGGAAGGAAAATATGGGAAGTGTTGAAATTAAAAGAACAAAGCTCTACTCCCTATATTTCTGACAAGTTCAGTAATTAATCAAACCTTTGAGAAATCAAACATTGTGCGATAGCAATGAAATAAAAAACCCTTAATCCTATTTGACCAACTTACACAAGGAGCTAAACTGGTGCAGTTTTAGATTTTTTATAAGTCACTGCAAGACCTCGTCATTAAATCATGATGAACATTTATTTAAACTCAAGCTGTGTTGTATATGTATTTTGTAAAATGAGCTACAACTAGGCTAATACAAAATAATTCAGTGTCAGAAAATGCCCAATGTCCTGCCACCTGCTTAGACTTTAGTCAAGTTAGTTCTGTAATGCATGTTTATGTTCAAGGGCTTCCAGAAGGGCTATGCAATTTTTGAATAATTTATGTTTCAAAACTAAAACAGTGGCCTTCATGAGAATTGGAAACTGTTGATAACATCKTTTCACTTTTTGCATTTGTGCACCAATTTCAGTGCTGCACAGTTTGTCTTTACAGCAAAGCATATGAAGCATTCTCCCAAACCGGTCCTTTTAACATAAATAACCTTGTATTCCTCACATTTCAGCTTACTGCTTTGATAGAATTACAAAATGATCTTGAGTTTCTCCATTGCTACTGTGCAGTGGTGTCATCTTCCTCCCACCTCTTCTCACAGCCTCTCCCATTCTCCCCAGTGTCAGCAGTACCGAGAGAGCACATCAGTCCTGGAAAACCAGCCAGCAGGGACATTCGTTCTGCAGGTTCATGCTGTGGATGCAGATGAAGGCTCCAATGGCAGGGTCACATATGGCTTCATGCACAAAGACTCCACTGTGCCTGCTTTCAGTATCCATCCAGACACTGGTGATTAAACACTCCACTGTGTGAACATACAAAGATCATTTTGTCATGGTTGACAAAACACATAGTACCCCCCCCCCATTTGTCTTTTTTTTAAACATTGAAGTGTTTATAAAAATGAGTTCAAGAAGACTTCCTGGATAGTTTCTTGACCTCTCCTCACGCAGCAGAAATGGAAATAATTTGCTCAATATTACATTTTTCACATTTGTTTTTTGCCAAACGAAATTTGTAAAAAATAAAAATAAATATAATAGCAATAATATAGTTTGATAAATATTACTTTTTGTACATGTCTCAGAGGCTTGTCTACAAAGCCACAAAAAGAAAGAAAGAAAGAAATAATAAAACATCAACAATAAGGCACTCTGTATAACACACTTTTCATTTTTGCAAATATATGTCTGTAATTAGATCATTGTATTTATAAATTGCAATATTGTAGGATAAGAGTCAAACAGTTCTTTGATATGATATGACTGCCTGTTCAGCTTCATTCTRTTGGTCTTCACAGGAGCAATTCTGACTGCCAGGAAATTTGACCGTGAACGCCAACGGGAGTATGCAGTTACAGTAACAGCCACAGACCAGGCAGCTGATCCCCTGATTGGAATTTGTCAGCTTAACATTCTTATCCTGGACCAGAATGACAACAGCCCTAAGTTTGAGAACATTCGATATGAGTGTAAGTAAATATTGTGTGAAACAAATAATGTGGGCTCTCAGCAAGAAGGTTGCCAGATCAAATCCCAGCCCRGGTTCCTTTCTGGGTAGAGTTTGCATGTTCTCTCCATGCATGCATGAATTCTCTACTCTGGCTTCCTCCCTTACACCTAAAACATGACTRTTARGTTAATTGGTAACTCTAAATTGTCTCTAGGCGAGAGTGAATGGTTGTTTGTCTCTATGTGTCCCTGTGACGGATTTGCAACTTGTCCAGGGTGTACCCCACCCCTCACACTTTGACTGCTGGACATGGGCACCAGTGACCCACATGACCCTGAAAAGAAGAAGCGGGTATAGATAATGGATGGATGCATGGAAAAATATTGTGCAGCAGGGCTTACACCTACACAAATATACATGTATATATATTTTTCAATTGTTTTTTTTCCTTCATACAAAGTACATGCTGCTTACTGTATCAAAAATATAAATATAATCTGGTAAAATRTATGTGCATAAGCCTCAAAGAACCAGTGTTACAGCAACTATACTACTTTTTTTTTTCTCTTATAGACTTCCTTCGTGAGGACACCATGATTGGAACTAGTTTTTTGCGGGTGGCAGCTCATGATGATGACTTTGGCACCAATGCAGCCGTTACGTACAGTATGTCCAGTGAGCAGCCTGAGTACCTCAGAGTCAGCCCACTGACGGGCTGGGTGTACGTCCACCAGCCCATCTCACAGGTATATACTTTCAAAGTTAAAAAAAACCCATCACATTACAAACTCTTTGGACATCATCTTCTTCCTAACTAAAAAGCATTTATTATGAAYTTTGAAATGTTTTAACTAGAATACTTACATGAAACAACTGTGTAAATGTTTAGGAGTGTTTTGAAGTCAAGAAAAATAACTGAATGTTCTTTGAGTTCATGTGGATTATAAGGTCCCTTATTTATCCACAATTTCAGTCACATATTTCCCACTAAACTAAATGACTTTTTGTTACTAAGTTACCGTAAAAACAAAATGTTTGTGGTTGAGCACCTGCTGACAATGAGAGAGCCTAAACCAAATGGCCAGAAACAGACATGCAGTCTGTATATGCATGTGATTCAGTCTTCACAAACGCTTTTTTTCTTTCTATAAGAAGATCTGGAATTTGTCTCACTTTATTGTCACTTGCTTCACTACCAGCATGGAAAAATCAATCACATTGGAAACATTAAAAACAAATAGAGCAAATTGCCATGTAACGATTGCCAACTAGTCTGTGACTCCGCAGCTTAACCTTTTCTAGCACTGAGATGATTGTGTATAAGAATGATCAACACTTTATATCTCCTTTTATGTCAGTTTGTTTTTTTTACACTAAAATTAAAGTTTTTTGTTTTTTTTTTATATTTTATTTTTTCTCTTAATGCATACCATTTCTATAAACGGAGTACCTAATGTTACTTTACATTTTTGTAATTCATTGTCAGTATACAAATTTAAAATAAGAAGATAAATAAAAAGGTGGATGTACTCTACCCCTCTTCCAATAACTAGAGATAGGTGCCAGCTCTCTGCGAGCCTACATGGAAAAGCGTGGATTAATAATTCTCAAACCCTATAAAAGTATATAGTACACCAAGTTCAACTGAATTTTGTTATTCTTATACAATACAAATAAACTTACAAAATTAGGAGAAAAACTAACTTTTAGGAAACACATTCTTCAGCTGCAGTCAATAAGGCAGTTTTTTTCTTCAAATTATTGCTACTTGATAATCTAAGCCTTTCGGTTTAATCTTTTTTTTTACCCAGTTTGACTCTACAGTCAATTTGGTCAGAGATGGTACAAAATAAACAAATAGGATTTTTATTGAATCTGTGAGATCGAAGTGCACTATGTTTTATCCCATAATTAGCAATGGAAGGGCACATCATTAAGCTTTTTTTTTGTGACACAGAGGACCTACATCACAAGGGAAATTGTGGCTACAGATGGAGGGAACAGGAGCAGCTCTGTAGAGTTGGCTGTCACCATTACCAATGTGAAGAACCAGCCTCCACAGTGGGATAATGACACTTATAGCATAGTGATACCAGAAAACACTGTTCGAGACACACCCATCGTGGTAAGTTGGCCTGCAAATATGTTGGTTGGTGCACAGAGTATAAAYAGACAATTACATATGTCTATTCCAGGAAATACTGCAGCTCATGTTTGAAAGTAGTTAAACATTTTATAAAGAAACAGAATGTTTTTGAAATATTTGACAAAAAAGAACAGTAAACACTAATAAATATGTTGATTGTTGTGAGTGGGCTTTTGACAAGTAAAATGAAAATTCAACTTGCTCAAATAAATGCAATACTACCGTGTAGACATATTGWATGCATCCAAATGTTATGCAATGGAAACTGTTACTTTAGGTTTTCAACAGGCACTTGTGATGTCATTCTGCAATATTTGTTAATTGATATAAATATTTTTCCCTCAAATATACTAGCCTGGCCCTTGYCTTTCTATGCAGTTCCACTCAGTTCTAGTTTCCCTTCGCTGCTTCCTCTGGAATTTCTCCTATAGACAAGGATTTYTCTGGTAGAATTTCAACCAGGCCAATCAGCAAACAGGAGGAGTTGTGAAGATGATTTTCTGGACTGTTTTAATCTGCCAGTAGTTTAGCAGTGGCAGGTGAGGAAGTAAATGAAGCCAGTCCATGTTAATGAGGCTTCCAAATTGAATTAAATTTGCCTGACAGCGCCTGCGCACTCATTTACAGTCATCTCGTTTGRCTCAGAAKGTTCTCCTGTCAGTAGRGGATGGTTGTTTACAGGGAACAAAATTTCCGGTTAGCTTCTTAGCCTAGCTTCCTTCACAGTCGAGCTAGCACACTGCAAACGTCACGGCCAAATGTTAGCAATTGAGTAAAACCAGATCCAATCATTAGAGTCCACACCTACAACAAGAAGTCTCATCTCAATAGTTGAGGTTCCAGACCCTCGGTATGAAGCAAAGCGTAGAACAGGGGGCTGGTTTTTACCAGGTTACAAAAGTACCTATGCTTCTGTGTCAACATTAAAACTATGGAGGACCAAATAGGTTAACAGATAATTCTCTTTTCTTGTTGTTAAAAAAAACTTTGAAAATGATTTTGTTTACTTTAATAACAATTTGACAGAATCAGGGTAAACCCATTGTTCAGTTCTTTTCCAGCCAGGTGTTTGTTCCTGCTTGTTAACTGCTTGCTCCTGAGCACATTTTAAGAAAGCAAGGCCGTCTGTCTTTATCTTAGCTTTGATGTAGTTTTAGAACATTCAGCCAATCTTTATCAGCACTGAATAGGAATATATGRAATGACGAGGAAGCTACACGCTTAGGAACCACAGCTGCAGACAAATGCCCTCATTCAGGAACACTCCAAATTGTATTGTTTACTTCCTTGTGTGGTCCAGATGTATCACATCTACTTCTTTCCATCATTGATAATCAGCTTCTCTTTCACAACACTAAAACACTTCACAATATTTTCGAAGACTCTCGTGAAAGCAGTAAAGTCCATTAGAGTGGCTGATGAATATGTGAATTCACAGGATGAGAATGAAGACACAGGAAAGTCATTTATATGAGAATGTGTGCAMTTTATTGTGTTTGTGAATGTTCCTGGTAAAGCAAGAGGGGAGGATGGTCCCCACGGTTGCATTAATCGAAGTGGTAGTTCAGTGTTGATTTGACTATTACGGAAAGATACAATGACATTCAGTTGATTGTAATTTCTTCACCCTGGACTTTTAAGGGTTTTATGGCCTAAATTGTCACACAAAGTGGTTTGAGATGTTTGTCAGGTCTCTATGCTTCACAAAACGTTTCATTATCATCATTTGTAAAATAAATGGCTACATCTAGGTCACGTAWAAGCAAGCTGCATCAATCCCTTTTCAAATTTTAATTGGCGTCGTGTGTTGAATAACTCCTTTTTAATTGGTTTAGGGTGAAACAGAAAAAAAATCAGGATGTATCTCTGTTTGATCTCACAAGATATCAGATGGCTACTTTTGTGAAACAGCCCCCTACTTCATGTTTTTATTGCTCTTTATTATGGGATATAAAACATTTTCCTTTTCCGTTCGGGCAGATTCTGTTGAACTATTTATGATGCAGACTTCAGTTTTAGCTCGGCAGCCACATTTTACATTTGTGTTCTTGTCCTGAGGGTCACTACTGGCACTGAACAATTTCCAGCTCCTGCAGTTGGTAAATGTGAGATCCAGAGATTTTGTTAAACGCAAATGAATAGTAGTTTAAAATTTTGTTCGTACACTGCTAAAATTGACAATGGGAGAAAACAAAAAAATAAATAGCAACATAATTTATTATGCTGAATTTACAAAAGCCAAATTGGTATTTTGAATTTATTTATGTTTTTTTTTTAGGCTAAATTATAAAACTCGCATAAAGTCAAATTTGTTCACAAAGTAAATTATGTCTGATTTAATATTTAGTAACTCTGGATGTCTCTTTGAACAGTTTAATGTATCATAATTTAATTTAACTATTAAAAACAATGTTTTGTTGTATTCTGCCCTTGTATCCACAAAGACCATCAAAGCCACCTCCAGACTTGGAGATCCAAGGGTAACCTATAATTTGGAAGATGGGATGGTCCCAGAGACTAACATGCCCGTTCGCTTTTACTTGACCCCCAACCGCGAGGATGGTTCGGCGTCCATTTTGGTGGCAGAGCCCCTGGACTACGAGACCACCAGGAATTTCATTCTGCGAGTGCGAGCTCAGAATGTTGCTGCTGTACCACTGGCTGCCTTCACTACAGTTTATGTCAATGTAACTGGTAAGCTTTTGTATGGATTCCTTGTTGTATTGAACTGCATAGATTTTATATAAAATTCATGCAGTTCAATACAACAGTATATAAGAAATATATATAAGAAAATAAATAAAAATATACTCTGTAGTATAATTTGCATCAGGTTACAGGCTGTTTGACATCAACATGTCAGGATTTGCTATGGGTCAGAGAAAAAAAAAGATGCCATCAACGCAAGAATTAGATTCAACAACCACTGTGTTCAGGTAAAAAATAATAAGAAGAAATAGAGTACAGGAGAAAAAAATAAATGAAAACTAGAATCAGTCAGGTCATGTTCCTGTGTGCTCCAAATATAATTATATGTAGGTTATTCACTGGCTGTAATCAAAGTTGTGTTTTTTGCATCACATCTCAGTAAGTTGGTGTTTGTTAGCTCTGGCCTTGCTTTTTCTACAAATGCCTCACATTTTTTTGCATGTAGTTTTGTTGCATCATTGACACATGTACATACACAAACAACCCAGACAAACAGCATCCCATCAAGTTTGTAGTAGCGAGGAATAATTAATTCTCACAGACCCACTCCTGGCTCAGAGTCCCTGTATAGCTATCTGTCTTAATAAGAAAGCTCTTTGACTTCTCCAGAGGCAATTATGTTAAGGAAAAAGGGGGAGGTCTGTAATGGATTTAAGACCTACTTTTTTGTCCATAGATTAAGACATTTGCTTAGAAGACAAGGAAGGATGAAACCGGCACATGGAGCAGCATTAGAGTTAATCTGTGGCACGTTCTGAGCAAATTCTGTAATACCTTTGGACTTWGATCAGCTTTGTTAAAATGTGACTTACTGTTCTGGAAATCTAACTTCCTGTTATGTCCCATCGGTCTTCATTACTAGCTTCGTTAACTGTGTACAGCACTGAACAGTCTGTCCTTTCATTCTTGTACTGATGTGACCAAGACATCAGGGAGGCTGAGCTGTTTTGAAGGCCAATAGCACAATACTTGGAACAACTAGCTGTGGCACATTACACATTGTGGAATTGTAGTTGTCAAGAAGACTTGACCACAGGTCTACTTTATAAGAAGCCTTTAGAAGTTTGGCTTGAAGACCAGCATCAAAATAAATTTCTGCAGATGCATGATAAAAGGTGTTCAGTGTTCTGCATTACACTTGTATGTGGGTAGAATGTTTGTGGAGAGGATACAAAACACCAGTGGATAAATTACACAAACCATTTAGGATTTTTACTCTCAAAGGTGAATCCTGTATGGAGGACCTAAACTAACATAATTCAAAATAAAAGCAGAAATGCATATAAATGGCACATTAAATAAATGCAGTTCAAACATAGCAATTCATTGAAAACAAGGAGGCAAGACTAGGAGGAAAAAAAACACTTAGCTGTGTTTGTTTACTAAACTTTGAACTTTAAGCTAAACTGAAGCAACATAAGGATGTACAATCAATCTGCACATGGATCCAGCTCCTTCCTGCCTATTGACCAGTGGTAGAGGAGCTGACCCAAGAAGGACAGCCCTCCTTATTTGCTTAATGAGGCAGAAATAGATAAGGCAAAGCAAAAACAGGAGACAGAAAAATGTCAAAACAACACATGGAAATAAAAAAGACTATAAATAAACTTTTAAGAGACACCAATGCATCTACTAATAAAAGAAAAAAATGTGCTAAAACATAATTTACTTAAACTAAACTGAAAAATAAATTGTAGTCCTCTTAATATTAAATGGAAACTGTTTGAGTGTGCTCTAATCACACTCTTATTCTGTTTTCTTTCATTTCAGATGTTAATGATAATGTCCCATTTTTCACTTCTTCCATCTACGAGGCATCAGTCACTGAAGGAGCAGAATCTGGAACTTTGGTTTTYCAGGTTTCAGCCAATGACCTCGACTTGGGCCTTAATGGCAAGGTAAAAGTAAAGCATTCTACTGTAGTCAAGTGGCGTCTGGTCCTGCCCCTTAAGGGCCACTGTCCGGCATCTTTTACCTGTTTCCCTGCTCCAGCATATCTGGAATGGATTGAAAACAGGTTTCTGTAAAACTTGAATAGGTGATTCAGTCATTGATTTATGTGTGTTGGAGCAGGGAAACAAGTAAAACAAGCAAGATGGCGGCCCTCAAGGACCATGACTGAACACCCCTGCCATAGACGATATTTCAGCTTTAATTTAAAAAAAGTTGCAAAGCAATAGGAATTTACATAGAATCATCAGTTTGCATTACTGTGCCAAATCATTTTCTTTTTTCTTTTCTTTTTTTATCATTCTAGTTATCTTGTGGTAGAATATTAGGTTCTTGGTTTGATGTTGATCAATTCAATCTTGTGTCAGATTTCTTACTCCTTGCTGGAAGATCGTAGTGGAGACCATCAGTATTTTCGTATCGACCCTGAGCTGGGCTTCATCTACACTCAGGCTGTGTTTGACAGAGAGACCAAAAGCTCATACTTGTTGGAGGTTCAGTCTGTGGATGGCTGGGAGTCAGCACGACCTGGCAAGCATGGACAACCCAACTCTGGTAACACAAAGCAACACTTCAATGTTCATCTTCAGTTTATTTATTACTTCCATTCATAGCTATTTTCTGATTGTAGTCTTAGCATAGTTTGTTAGCGTTTCAACAATTTATGTACAAGATTAATGAAAAGTATGTCAAACAAAGTTTTAAATTTCCACTTTACCGCTTAGTATATTTTTATGCTTTGATGCTTGATTAAAAAGCCAGTGAGCTTATACTTATAATATTCCATCGAGTAATGAATGAGGAGCCCTATCAATTACGCTCAGTCCAGAACATGGCCACCATCTCGAAAGCTGCCATATTGGATCAAAATAAAAGGATACCCTGTGGCTCTTGGCAACATAAACAAGAATGAAATTGCTGTTAGGATCATTTATCTTTACGAGGACTGAACTGCCTCTACAGTTTGACTGTTAACTACATTGTATAAAGATAATGGCAGGTAATAAAAGGTGGGAATATTTGTCACCTACTGTTAAAGACAAGTGAGTGATTGAAATGTTTTTTTTTCCCAGAGGAGGAAAAAAACTTATAAATAATAATAATAATAATAATAATAATAATAATAATAATAATAATAATAATAATAATAATAATAAAATACTTTTTGGTTTGTGTGCCTTTACCTGGACATTTAAAACCATTATTTCCAAATATTTTTATTGTGTTAGCTCACTGACTGAGTTCACTGAGCACACTGATAGAAATAAATGCTTAACATAAAGTTTCTCAGAGAGTACACAATATTGTCTACATTAATTGTAGTTTCAAATTAATTCACCTAAGAGAAAAAAAATGTCAAATTTTGAGGCAACATGTATGTTTCTCCTTTCATCATAAATGTTTTACTTGTATGGTACCTTGGCGGTTTTGTTTGTATTTTGACTTTATTTAAAACAAACAATCCACTTCACATGACAATTACACGGTAGCTGCTGAAGAACACAAATGGGTTTGGCGATAGGCAGTCGCTCTAGATTTACGTCTCCAAATCTCCATTAGGCTGCTAAAATGTGTTTTCCTCGTTCTGTTTTCATCTCACATCTGCACATCTTTCTATTCAAAGACCAAAGGGCGTCTACATCTTTCAGTTTGTCACTCGTGCTCTCTCTCCCCTCCATGTTTCTACTTCTCTCTCATTTGCTTCCAGATGAAATGCATACATGCTCTACTAGAGTAGAGCGTGGATGAAGAAAAGAACAGCTGCTGAGACAGATGGGTGGAAGGAGAAAGGTGTCAGAAAAAAAATAACAACAGCAAAACAGGCCAGAATCATGAAATCCTCAAWCCAGTTTTAAAAACAGAGTAAGAAGTAAACAAAGGCAATATCCAGTTAAGCAGAGGGGAAAAAGATATTAAAATGTAAATGAAAACTGTACATAAAAATAAATGAAAGGCTTTCAAAAGACATGAATGTCTGTCAGTAGTGACAATTTGATGACAAACTCATTTWATTTATGAACTAAACAACCCCAAACATCCTTCAATTTAGAATTACAAGTGTGCTGTAATGATCTGGCTTGCAGAGGACACACACCACTTAACAAAATATTAACATAAAATTTCATAATTTGGACCATGGAGCCCCACTTTGTTTATTGAGGGAATTTCTTGTTTGTCTCTGTGGATCTATGAGCCGATAAAGTCACAGTCTCTGAACTTTTAATGATGCTGCAGAGTTGTAGTCGGCCTGTACCTAAACTCTGGCTTTATTGCAGCCGTATGTTCAGATATTCAAATATTTAAAGTGCTTTTTGTTTGTCCAGCACTAACCAGACMACTGGGATTATTTGGTATAAACAGCATGCATTCTGCTGGAGCAAATAAAARGTTTTCAGTATTTTTTACTCGTACGTGAAACTGTAAGTTACTTTGCACAAGTTCAAATTATGTACATTCCATTAATTAGCAAGGTGTGTTAGAGTTTGTGTTAGAATGGGCCATCGTGTCCCTCACTTTGTGTATTATTTTATTTTGGAGCTTCCTCAGTTAAATGGCTAAAATTGTATTTTTAAATGATTTCGTAACTGTCACATTTTGTTTTGTTGCACACCACATTTGTTTCTCAGAATGTAATTGTGTTTTAAATGAATGATGGAAGATGATTAGGATCTCTCTTGGTCTAGCTTAGTTTGACATTTGTAAAAGCCTAAAGCGAAATTAAATATGAAGAGCTCCAGTGATTACAGGGAAGCAGAGTGAAGTTATTTGTTTTGTAACGATTATGATAAAATGATGGGTGATGGTCAAATTAGGAAATACCTCGGGCAGGCAGGCACAAACTCACACAACCCCCCCCCCCCCCCCCCCCCCCCCACTGGGACAAATGATTTATTGTTTGTCTCTTTTGTTTCTATTTATTGAAAATGGAATTAGATTGGCATTTATTGTAAACCGACAACAGAAATGTAAGTCAGCTAATTTATTTGTGTGCTTCAAAGAGTTGACAGTGAACTATTCTCCTTTTCTTATGTTTAGATGAGAAATTAACCACTTACTGTATCTAAATAAAAAAAACGAATTTGAGAAAACAAAACTTGAGCTTCTGTTTGGTGAGTTGGTAACAGTGAATAGAAGCTGAAAAAAGGTTTTGTATTTATTAAAGGAATACATATCACCAACTTTCTTTCATGTCAGTGTAAGAAAATGTGTTTTTACTTGGCAGCTGAAGCACGAACAGGAGACAAATTCAGATTTTAGACGTGAACATTTAATTGCAGAATATAAAGTCTCACACAACCTTTTTTGATGGAAACATTGTGTTTGTCTGTTTCTTTAGTGTAAGGCCTGTTTTATTTAAACTGTTCCTCATAAGTGCAGTTCGTTCAGAGGTGACCCACGAGTCACTTGAAACAGAGCAAACACTACTATTTAATCCCAGCTTCACAGTACATAGAATTAATCATTTGATATCAAAAATAGTTTTGACATCTCAATAAAAACTTKTACAGGGGTTGGACAATGAAAMTGAAACACCTGCCATTTTAGAGTGGGAGGTTTCATGGCTAAATTGGACCAGCCTGGTGGCCAATCGTCACTGATTGCACATTGCACCAATAAGAGTAGAGTGTGAAGGTTCAATTAGCAGGGTAAGAGCACAGCTTTGCTCAAAATATTGCAATGTACACAACATTATGRGTGACGTACCAGAGTTCAAAAGAGGACAAATTGTTGGTGCATGTCTTGTTGATGCATCTGTGACCAAAACAACAAGTCTTTGTGATGTATCAAGAGCCACGGTATCCAAGGTAATGTCAGCATGTTACCACCAAGAAGGAYMAACCACATCCAACAGGATTAACTGTGGACRCAAGAGGAAGCTGTCAGAAAGGGATGTTATGGTCTAAAACCAGGTGTTTCAGTTTTWTTTGTCTAACCCCTGTATATGTGAAGCACATTTAAAATTCTGTGCAAACAGAATGAATTTTCCTTCACCAGAGTTTTAAACTATTCTTGTTGTCTGTGAAGAAATCATGGGATTATAATCCATTTTTGCCACTTTTCCACTAGTGCGTGTCGTGTCGGTACGGTCAGTGTTGGAACGGGTCAGTTCGGGTGTTTTTCCATTGACGTTCCAGTCTTGTTCCAGTGGGTGTGTTTTGGGCAGTTGGTGGAGATATTTTTTTGGGTTTTTCGAAAAAAAAAAATTAATGCGCAAAATGAGAGGTAGAAACACATTTGCCGAATAAGTTCTGAAATTTTAAAAATTTGCTAAAATTTAGAGTTAAAATTGGATGGAAACATGTCTAATTTCGCTGATATGATTGAAAAAAAAAAGTATCATTGTGTTATTGTTGTAAAGGCAACTTAGACACAACCAGTAACTCCACCCCCTAGCTAATCAGTGACGAACAGTGTTCTGACCTTGCATTTTGGTGTCGACTGGGACCGCTTGGAACCTCAACAAAAAGTAGATACTAAAAATGGGTCAATTCCATGAATCTGGCCAAATGGAAAGAGCTTGGAACCATACCGTACCGACACTACACCAAGTGGCACTAGTGGAAAAGGGGCATTTTGTCAATATCAGGTCCTTTTTGATTTTTTTCTACGTTTACTTTGCTGTGGCAAATCAAGCTAACTCTAAACGTTAAATAGATTTACCCTCATTGATTGCATTCTACAAATTTCATTACCATTTGTTCAGAGATAATTTGCAAACATGTACAGGCAAAAGATTATTACCCACCTTCACGTTGTGCAGCAGGCAGTAGTTGTTAGCACTTAGCAGATTCTAATAGAAACCAGAATTCCAATATGTTTTTTTTTATTTTAAATTTTTTAAGAACTCTCACTTATTCAAATTTTGTTGGTTTGAATACAGTTTAAAAGCTTTGACCCCATGTTTAAGAACTACAGTGACAAAAAGTTTAAACCTCTTAACATTTTGTAACCATGTTCACTTCGTTCACCATAGCAACAGTTTCTGCAACTTGTTAGTGTGCCGATACAATGACTCATGTCTGATAAAACTATAACCAAAATATTGTTATTGAAAGTAAAGTTGGAATATTTTCATTGTCACATAATCTGTATTTTGATCTCAAAGATTTGAGAAACAAAGATTCTTATTTATTTTTATAAGTGGTTTTAAAGACAGAAAAAGAAAAATGAACCTCCGCTTCTACATTTTTGTTTCATTTGCGAGACAAACAGATCAAACTTTAGAAATTGAAGCCTCTTGTCATAAAGAGTTAGTCTGATATATTTGTTGTAGAAAACAAAAAATAAATTCACTATGATGCAAATCAGTGGGTTTTTTTTCTTATTTCCTGTCAAAAGCTTAAGCAGTGTCATTTTTTTATGAAATGGGAAGAATGAATTTATGAAGAATATAAAAATCCAGTATTTCAGTCATCACACAGGTTGTGTGTTTCATTTACRAGTAGTTTTCAAGTTTTTCTATGCAATGGTTCTCTTTGTTTCAGTTATAGTGAACTTTGATTCCTCTTGCACACTTTTCACTTTACTTACCGTTGCCTTTTCTATGCTTTAAGCACCCAATTAATGCTGAATGAACCTTCTTCAAAACAAAGCTGACAAAAGTTATCCTTAATTAGTTCATTGAAAACTGGTGAACATGCTTACATGACATTGGGGGTGGGATGAGCGTAGAAAAAAGACATTTCAACATGTTCTGTGTTTTGCATTGCAAATCTAAGCATGCATACTGAAATGAAATATCAGAAAGTTGTCATGTAAAAAAAAGACAAAACAATGTTGATGGGAAAGTTTTTTCTGCAGAAGAGCAAGACTGTGGGATGCAGTTTGGYCAATGTGTGAAACATGGATATGCTGTGGATGGCAGCTAAATCCACTTGTCCACTTCCTGCATTCATCCTTCTCCCCTCCCCACCCTTCTGAACATGTGAAAAGTTCTGACATGCAGCTTGTTTTGCTATAGCTCCAAGKGCTGCATTTGTTTCCTATCTGTGCCATGAACTGTATACCAACTCTTCCACCCTGCCTTAAATAATTAATCTCATCTCGAAGCTGTATTGCAAATTATGCACTTTTTTTATACAGATATCAAAGGAAGTGTATATAGCTTTACACTGATACCCTAAGGGTGCTTTGAACTCCAGCCTCTGGGAGAAAAAAARGTTGGATTTTGTGGTAGAACAGTCTAGAATGATCAAGACAATAAAAAAGATGAAATAAGTTATTTTGTGTCATCTGAGGAATTYCAACTTTTCCATTTGCACTAGTATTGATTCACATAGCTAAAGTGACTAAGTTGTTGCCAYGCAAAGAGGAAAAAGCAAACCAATAAAAACAGATGTTTGTGTTCCAGTTGACAGAATAAGAACAACCTCTGGTTTTTAATTGCCTTTGCCTGTTTTTTTTTCTTTTTTTTTCCTCAGACACAGCATATGTTCGTGTTTTTATCAGCGATGTGAACGATAATAAGCCGACGTTTGGACAGGCTTCCTATGAAGTTGATGTGGATGAGGACGCTGACGTAGGCTTTGCTATTCTCACAGTCAGTGCCAACGATGGGGACGAAGGTAGGTGGCATGAATACAGAAAGCGCTACGTGTGTGTGTGTGTGTGTGTGTGTGTGTGTGTGTGTGTGTGTGTGTGTGTGTGTGT
>NW_013952526.1:265088-266509 GCF_001266775.1 Austrofundulus limnaeus | reverse complement strand
GACCATAGACGCAACCAAGAACCCAAAGATAACCCTGACTTTTCAGAAAATGGAGTGTCTGTCCATTCTCTAGGAACATTAGATAATGCACAGAACTATGGCTTTCAGTAACAAGTGATCAAAAAAACAGCCATTGCTTACAGGAAAAAAAAAAACTAGAGAACTGTTTGTAATTTGACATCCATCTTGACAGAGCTGAATCAGTTTTGCCATGAAGACTGGATGAAAATTCCAGTGGTTAGATKTAGCAACCAGGTGTTTGCATAATTGTTTTACAACTATTTTCTCAAGAATGTTGATTTAAAACCCTGTGGTACATAACTGTTTAGTAAAGACAGATTAGGCAGATCCAAACCAGGGATATTAATTAAAGGAAACACCTCTWTGAAGAGTTTGTTGATGCTTTATTTTATTTCTGTCCTCACCCTCAGGTCTAGATTTGGAAAAAGGGCTGTTAAAAGACTATTTGCAAGCCAGAGTAAATAAACTGTCCAAAAATTGTAGACATGGGACTGCGGAGTCCAAATTGTAGCAAAATATATTTAGTTTAAAGTTGAATAAGGGTTGGTATTTAGGAATAATATTTGTGGGGTAAATAAATTTAAAAATACATGAACAATGGTAGTACATTTGTACTGCAATGGTAATGCTTTGATACAATGTGAGGGTTCGACTTGAGTGATGGCTTTAGGTCCCTATTGCAAAAAAGACGATTATTACAMAACTCTGTTTAGTGCATATCCAGTTTTAGTAAAGTAGAATACCATGGGAGATAAAAATAACTTTAAAATTGGTTCAACTGGGAATGGCATAATTTTTTCTTCAATTGTTTGTTTGTTTTAAGTGCTTGTTATTCTCTGTATGTTTTATTTATTTTTTCTTCCTTGTGAGTTTCAGCACTTTTCTAAATACTTAAGGGATTCAAACAAGTATAAAACAGACAATAAGGGTGAATTGAAAGAATCCAATCTTATGTATTCCCTAATGTCTCATTTASAATAAAAACAGACAGACGGTACAAAACGATCTGGATTAGAGCATTCTCCTCTCTCCTTCCTTGACTTTCATCTTGCTAATAAGCTGTGAATCTCTTGTCTTCAGAGGCTTCTCCTTTTCCTTTCAAATTAACATCGAGGCTGAACGATGCAGTGGCGATTGAGATACAGACAATGGCTTTACAAGTAATTTCACTGAGAGAAACACTTCATTGATTAGCATGAAACAGATGTTCTAAAATGTTTAGTAGAGGCTTAAAAATCAGACTGTCAAGAGAGACTGTATGAGAAGAAGAAAGATTTCCAAGTTGGATCGATTCAACTTTGTAAATATGTGACTCAAAAAAAAATTATGTAGGTCTTCTGGACGGGTTCCTCTCTAATGAAACGTTTCGTCTCTCCTCCAAGAGACTTCTTCAGTCTGAG
>NW_013952526.1:234939-263373 GCF_001266775.1 Austrofundulus limnaeus | reverse complement strand
AAATAAACCATGTCATAGGATCATATAAACACACCATGTCATAGGATCATATATTTTATTTTTCAAACATTTTACAATGAAAATAAACCATCCATTTTAAAAATTAAATCCCTCGTCCTGGTCAATGGAAAACCGTAAAGGATAAGTGGTCGATTCTTTATATATGTATTCCTTAGGATGGTCAATGACCAGGCAAGTGAAAGTGGCCACATTAGTGAATGATTTAATTTTGATTGCATGGTTTTTTTGTTCTTTATTATTTTATGTTACAAATGAAATGAACAAATTTCTAAATAAATAAATATATAAATGGAAAATAAATGAAAATGCTAAACAACGATACAAATCAAGTCAAGCAAATTGCTCCCAGATGAAGGTTCTCAGTCTTCATTGCCTGATTGGTGAAGTAGTCATCCTACAAATCAATACAGTTCACTATATTTTTGTAACTTGTACCGTGTCCTAAAAAATTATTATCAATGATTTTTATGAACCATTTGCGTGTAACATGATTTTAAAGAGAATGTGTAATAAAACTCACAGAGYTAAACTTGTGCTCAGGTACAAACTTCACGTCCTGGCTTCAGATGGGAAGTGGGAAGATTATACAACAGTAACAGTAAATGTGGTGAACAAGAATGATGAGGCACCAATCTTCACAGTCAACGAGTACTATGGCAGCGTAACAGAGGAGTTGGATGGTTCACCCGTGTTTGTTTTGCAGGTGCAGTGTTTTTATTTCAGCTGTACTATTTTTTTTTTTTATTTTGCATATCTGTGTGATCACCATTTCCTTAAACAAGTCCTGACTTTAGGAAATATGAGAAAAAAGATCATCACCAGTGAGGTTACTGAAGATTTGTAACTTTTCATGTGTCAGATGTATTGGTTTATAACTTGCCGACTATAGTAAGTTGTGCAATTTACAAGCTTACCTAAACAAGACCACCCATTCAGCTGGTCAGTTTTTCTGTTGCGTTGTGTGCACATTACAGTTGCACAGCTGTGCTGTTCTGTCAGATGCTATAGTAGAGTTCATTACCTGTTGACAAAAACCTGCCAGCAGGGAATACCATTTTCACGAGGTGTTGTTCTTAGAAACCAGTAGTGCTTAGAGAGCATTCACGTGAATGAAAGATTCTGTTTTCCAAGCAGAATGTGCTACAAGTATTAAATTATCTTCCTTTCCTTCTTGTCTTCTTGTCTTTTCTGCAAGTACAATATGCAGACACGATAATTTGAAAGAAAGAAATAAAAGCAAGTACTAGTAGACTAGACAATTTATTTTTTGTTGGATTTACCCATTTGAATTTCTGACCACACCGTGAAGTTGTTGAATTCTTTCTATTCAGATACTTAGTGAAACCYCTTTTTAGTATACAACAAATGCACATTTACTATTTTCTTTCCTTTCTGTGGTTACAATGATGTAGGTGACAGCATCTGACCCAGATAAGGATGCTGACCAGGAGGCCCTGCGTTACTCCCTTCATGGTCAGGGTGCAGAGAGTGAATTCATAATCGATGAAGTAACGGGGAAGATCTATGCCCAGCGGACCCTGGACCGCGAGGAGCGTGCGGTTTGGCGTTTTGTCGTCCTGGCAACAGACGAGGGCGGTGAGGGTCTAACAGGCTTCACAGACGTCATCATCAATGTTTGGGACATCAATGACAACGCACCCATCTTCCCCTGCGCTCTCAGTTGCCACGGAGATGTAGCAGAGAACTCTGCGACAGGAACTTCTGTCATGGAGATGAGTGCGACCGACCTGGATGACTCGGCTGTGGGGCAGAATGCTGTTCTCTCTTATAGGATAGTGGGCAGTTTGGACGCCACAAGTGCTGAGTTAGGAGGAGTTCCCACCTTCTCAGAAATGTTTACAATCAACCCCACCACAGGGACTATAGCTGTAGGGATAGGTGGTCTGGACAGAGAACAAGTTGAGTCCTACCTCCTTGTTGTGGAGGCCAGAGATGGAGGAGGAATGACAGGAACTGCAACTGCAACCATTCTGATCAAGGATATGAATGACCATGCTCCAAGATTCACTGATCACTCCTGCCTGGCACGGATCTCTGAGAATGCAGAACCCAATGCAGAGGTGAGTCAGAATTGCTTCAACATATACGGTTACTTACCGTATTTCTTCAAGTATAATACGTAAAATTAAATCCATAAAATCATCCATAAAGTTGGGGATAGTACTATACTCGGATAAATATTTTTACTTATGTATCCATCCATCCATCCATTTTCTTCCGCCTATCCGGGGTCGGGTCGCGGGGGCAGCAGCTTCAGAAGGGAGGCCCAGACCTCCCTCTCCCCAGCCACTTCTTCCAGCTCCTCCGGGGGAACTCCAAAGCGTTCCCAGGCCAGCCAAGAGACATAGTCCCTCCAGCGTGTCCTGGGTCTTCCTCGGGGCCTCCTCCTGGTAGGACGTGCCCGGAATACCTCACCAGGGAGGCGTCCAGAAGGCATCCTTACCAGATGCCCGAGCCACCTCAACTGGCTCCTCTYGACGTGGAGGAGCAGCGTCTCTACTCTGAGTCCCTCCCGTACTTATGTATTTTAACTGAAATATCGGCTTCATTCACTAAATGCCTGAGTCCAGAAATGAGACTGCATCGTGAAAAAGCAGTTGAAATGAGCATACCTCTGACTCCTCCGTGCTTCAGAGCGAGATAGTAACAGATCCAGGCAGGTGACATGATGTGAAAACGGGGAAAAATCAGTCCTGCACCTTAGTAATGATAGCGAACTAATGACATTAGTATGTGACTGAGCCGCTCCTCGAACAACAACAAACACATGTTCGTCTGTAATGACTGCCGTCTACCGGTGTTCTGAAAAAGTTTGTATCCCTGAAAAAATGTTTCCCCACCAGAGGGGGCGCTCGCGAGTAGGAAGTAATCTGCTTTTCCCCCACAAGATGGCCCAAATCTCATGTGAAGTCTCTGACTTTTGTGTTGGCGCATCCTGGTGGACTATGTGTAAAATGCCAGAATGACGCTGCTACAGCTTATATTTATATTTGTTGTCAAAATACCTTTTTAGTATATATGTTGTTAAAATAAAATGAACAATCCAATGATCATTTTACTGATATGTATAAAGACTGCGAAGGCTGAAAAATCTTGTAGTCTGTATGAAATTGGAGGTAGTTTGAGGATTAATTTTTTATGCTTTTTTAAGCTCAAAAGGTGGGGGGGGGTCGTATTATACATGAAATCGTATTATACACGAATAAATGTGGTACTTACTTTACTGAAACAGTAATCCAGCTGCTATGATGCATATTTTTTATATCTGACTGTATTTTTTGTACAGTACATACACATATTTCATCTATAACTTTTACTTTTTTAACCACAAAAAAACTGTATTGTATTCACTTGAATCTGTTAGTCTGCTTAGTGTGTTCACACTTTTTTTTTCCTGCACCTTTTAGTTAGCAATGTTCAAAATATTATACCTGATGCATAATATTTTGAACTTTATGATTTTACACAGTATTACTGTCTGTTTTAAGGTCTTGGAACTGGCTGCAGAAGACCGGGACACTGGAGAAAATGCCCAGTTAACCTTTAGTGTTGTGGCTGGAGATCAAGAACAGAAATTTTACATGGTCAGTCTCAAGCAGGAGCAGCGAGGCATCTTGAAGCTGAAGAAACGTTTGGACTATGAAAGACACAGTGAGCAGAGGTTCAACCTCACTCTGAAGGTGCATGGTCATTTTTGATTCAACCTGTTTCTTTTTTGTTTTGTATAGTTCCTAAAATTAGTTTGAGGATAAACGGTCTTAACTTTTGGAATGCATTAGAAACACTGTAATCCAGCTCATCATTGTTTTGTGTGACAGAAAGTTTTTAATGATATGTCATGGTTTTACTTTTCCATCATGTGTGATAATGTGTATGTGGTTCTTCTTTTAGGTTGAGGACTTAGACTTTTCAAGCTTTTTGCACTGCTTGGTTGAGGTGGAGGACTACAATGACCATGCCCCTGTTTTCATTCCACACTTTCTTGCTCTAACCCCSCTYCCTGAGGATATCAGCGTGGGGACCAGTGTGGCTCGTCTGGTGGCCAGTGATTCAGACTCAGGCCAGAACCACGAAATCACCTACAGCCTGTCAGAGGACTCAGATCCTGATGGTCTGTTCGCTATTGACCAGTCTGGTGTACTCTCAGTGTCTCGTCCACTAGATCGAGAGAAAACAGCCCAGCATCTCTTGGTTGTCATAGCATCTGACCATGGGATTCCACCTCTAACAGGAAGTGCCACTGTTCAGCTGCCTCTGTTGGATGTAAATGATAATGGACCAGAGTTTGAGGCTGCATACTCCCCAGTAGTTTTTGAGAATGTTGCTGGACCACAGGTAGGCTTGAATCTTTTTGACAGTGGTGGGCAGCACTAATCTAAAAAATGTTCCACTAGCCCTAAAACACTAACTCAAATATGTAGGTCCCCTAATTCTAAAGCACTAATGCACTGAAAGTTTTAGTCAAAGCTAATTCTAAAGCACTAAAATAACCCAGTCAAACCGTGAACATTCTTCAACAGACAACATGAGTCACATGTTGCCTTGTAACTCTCCTAAGACGTATCATTGACATTCCACAGCTGTATTTAGGTTCATATATTGTCACCTGGTGGAAAGGTGACACACATATGAACAGAATGAGTGACAGCTTCACCTTCAGCTGTTAACATTAACATTGATCAATAACATCTATAGACCTCAGTTAGTGCTTCTAAATTTAGCCTATAAATTTAGCAAGTGCTAATCCACTAATAAATTTTAAAATGAGCAAAAAGCCCTAAAGCACTAATCAGGAAATTAGTTCCTCTATTAGTGCTTTAGGGGAACTGTGCCCACCACTGCATTTTGATTTATACATATATTCTTACTGAATGTTTTACATTAGTGGTGATACTGAAGACACAGTAGCTTCAACAGAAACTCCTCCCTTTTTAAAAAATGACAGCTCCTCATCTTCTCCCTCTTGTTTAGGTAGTAAGGTTGAACCAAACATCAACTCTCATCCAAGCTGTGGACAAGGACTCCCCTGAAAATGGGCCTCCTTTTCATTTCACAGTGCCCCCGGAGTATCGCTACAGCAATGATTTCTACCTTCAGGACAACTTGAATGGAACAGCAACACTAACAGCTTTGAGGACATTTGACCGTGAGCGCCAGAAAGAGTTTCTCCTTCCTATAATTATGAGTGACAGTGGTCATCCAGCCAAAACAGTGACCAGCACCCTGACTGTGACCATCGGTGATCAAAACGACCACCCTCATGTGTCAGGGGAGAAGCAAATTTCCATCAATAGCCACAGAGGTAAGAAAATCTTTCCATTTGTAGATGAGGGGGGAAAACTGCTCTGGCACATCTTCCTCCTAAACATTTTAAATTTAAAAACACGTATATGCTGTGTGGGCTATGTTCAGCCTGAATGTTTCCCAAAGTGCTGTTTTTTAGACTTCCTCATTCTTTTTGAAAATTTGTTTGCACCACATTTCTGGATAAATGTGAAACAAGGTATGCCATTTTTTTGTGAAGAATGTTTCTATATGTTGTAAAATAAATCTGATTATTACCAGAGACTAGACAGTGATGGTAGGAGTCATTACACCAAAATGTTTGTTGTGAGTTGAAACCCATATTAAATTTAGATGAAAGCTGCTAAGGTCCATCACATCCCAGAGTTGCCTGACTTTGATTACTTTGATATTTAATATTACCTCACCATCACTTAAATGCTAACTCTTCAATTTTGGAAAACAATAAAATCACAATGAAAACAATAAAAATGACAAATGAAAACAAAAAAAAATAAAAACAATAAAATGACAAATATTTTTCTCTTTTAGAAGTAATCTCAATCTAAGAAATTATAAGGCAGAAAGTCACTTTTTTTCTGACCAGATCTTGAAATCAGAAGTAACCGTATTGGTAATTAATTGAGTCTGTTTTAAAAGTAAGACAATCTGCTTTTTATTCAAGGTGGAATTAATTTGGTTTAATTTTTAAACAACTTGTAATTGACCTTGCTACCTCTGTTGATAATTTGGAAACATTCTTTTTATTCATTCACCTGTCATTTACATATTAAGCACATTTAGCATGCGCTCATTCTGTTGTATTGAACATTTTTCTTCTAAAGCTTGAGGCAGACAACAATTAGCTAAAAGTCAGCAGTTCAAGGTATGTATTTAAATGTTACAGGATACATATATACAGTATATATTACAATAATTCTTACATAGTTCAGTTTTGTAATTCTAATTGATTATAAAAACCATGTTTCAAGCATAAGTTTTATCCATACGCTAACTGTTTCCCTGTTTAAATCACTTCTGATTTCACTTTGTTGCACTGCTGATAGGCAGCCATGTTCAACACTTGAAACAACCACATTCAGAAATTTCATTTTTCAAAATCTTTAAGCACATTTTTTTTTATCATATTAGTAGTGTTGTGAGTTTTAAGGTCCTAAGCCAGCTCCTTCTGATTGCTGTTACACATGTATCATGTGCAATAGAAATTTAAACACTTATTTATTTATTATTATTTTACTGTTATTTAACCAGGCATGTCCCATTGAGATCAGATCTCTTTTTCAAGGGAGGCCTGGGTCTGAAGGCAACCTATTGTACATGTTTTTGGGGTAAGGGGAAACTGGAGTACACAGCAAAAACCCACGCAAGCACGAGGAGAACATGCAAACTCTGCACAGAAAGATCCCAGGTCTGAACCAGAGATCGAACCCAGGACCTTCTTGCTGTGGGGCACCGGTGCTAACCACTGAGCCATCGTGCTGCCAAGATTTGCACGAGACATGTACAGATGAAATGTCAAGGCAGCACAATGTCTTTACTTTTAAAATGTATTTATTTTTTTTCCCTGCACTTTAAGTAGCTTGACACAGTCAATCCACAAATTGTGCTTTCATTTTTCCTTTTTTTAGGTCATATGCCAACAACAGTTCTTGGAAAAGTTTATGCTCCAGACCCTGATGATTGGGACAACAAGACCTATGTTTTTGAGGGGCATATGCCAAGGTAAAACCATATTGAAAAGTTCACTAGTTTCTGGCCATAACTGTGTCCTAACAGAATGGGTTCTAAATGAATTTGACATGGCTGTTACTGTATCTTTATAAAAGAAAAAGAAAATGCATTTAAAACAAGACATGAATATATCAGTTGCCACCATGTATTTCAGCACCTTAAAACTATTATCGAAAATATCCTGTAAATCACTAAAGAATGAAAATTAATTTGAGAGAATCTAGTCAAGAAAAAATGCTGACAATTATACAATGTTGTAGTTTTAAATGTAAATACTGTAAACCCAAGATAATTGATCTTACACTTGTCAGGTAATTTATCATATTTCAGCCACTGCATGTGGCTATGCTCAAAGAAATTAGCCTCTACGCTATCATTAGCCCAGACATTGGTATCTTAAAATAAATGGAAACAGGACTGTTGCTTTAACCAGTCAGATTTTGAGTCAGGAACATTGGGACCATCTAGCAGCCCCAYGAAGATATCAGCATTTTCACATCATTTGATTGGACAGTCGGAGAGCATAGTAGGGTAGCAAAGGACATCGTCGTCTTCGTCATTCTCGTCATCATCAACATCATCAACATTGTTTATTTATAAAGCACAATAAAAAGCAAAGTGCTGTACAGGAACAAAAAATACAAACAGTGAACAAAATACAGTAACAGAATAAACAATAACATCAAACAAAAACAAAGGCTGGCCTAATGATCGTGCTCTTCAGGCTCAAATGCCTGTTTAAACAGATGAGTTTTTAACAGAGACTTAAACTCATTTAGAGACCCAGCAGACCTCACAGACAGTGGGAGATTGTTCCAGAGCCTAGTACCTGCAAATGAAAAGGCTCTGTCTCCCCTGGTCACAAGCTGAGACCTGGGAACAACTAAAAGCTTTTGATTTACAGATCTTARAGATCTGTTTGGAATGTGAGGCTGTAAAAGTTCAGTAAGATAATGAGGTGCCAAACCATTTAGACATTTAAAAACTAAATCTTAAAAACACTTCTAAAAGAAATGGGCAGCCAGTGAAAAGCATTCAAGATCGGAGTGATGTGTTTGTGACGTTTTGTCCCTTTTTATAAACAGGCAGCTGAATTCTGAACCAGCTGTAGAACCAGACTTAGAAAAGACTTTTGACTTTTTTGTGCAGAAGTTACAGTGTTTTTTTTATACTCAAATTGTCTGAAGGATGAGTAGAAACTGATTTGGTTGCAGATGTTCTTGCAATGCCTTTTTCAAGACATACTTTTAAAGAAAAGCTGGACATTATGAGGAAAAGGTGGCAAACCCTGAAGATAGCAGGCCTATCCCGGCCCTGGAGAGGGTTTATYTGCCTTTTTCGATATGACAGCTATAAGTGGTACCTGTGGCTCACAGCCTCTGAAAAGCACTTAAGTTTGTGTTGCTGGGAATGTCTGTTATTTGCAACTGATCAATGCAGTGTTTGGAGTCACACTGGGTTTGCAAGCTTGAGTCGTTTAACCAAAGCAGCAATGAGACATTAAAGCACGGCTGGACACCTACAAGCATCGGTGCATTTGAAGTTTTACGGAAAACTGTGTGGATCTACATCTCAGTTACCAGGTGCACAAAAAGAAATGCAATCAAGGACACGGCTAGACACACTCCTCTTCTTAGCATTAGCCTCAAGGGCAATACAACAACAAGACCAAAATGTTGGTCACGTGTTTTAAAGTGTGAATGATTGTAAACAGAGTTTGGTGTGCAAMAATTGTCCAACAAATATCACTGACCAGATGATCTGGTGTTGTTATTGATAGATAATATAACAATCTTCTATATTTTATTTGAAGAAATTGTKATAAAGGCCAGTGTCCTTTCTTGTGTTTAACATACATTACATAACATACATACATACAGTGTTGACATTGTTAGTGTGTGTATTTTGTAATTTTGAATAATTTACAATCATATTATCCTGAATGGTATGTCTATTTTTCTAGCATTTTCCCCTTCATACCATTGAGTCTAATGTTCTCACTGGGATTGATTTTTAATATCCTCTTCACCTCCCTCATTGGTCTTCCTTCTCTAGTAAATGTGTTCCTTTTGTGTTTTTTTTTTTCTATTTGATGAGGAGTTTCTGGTCTGAAAGATGCTTTCCCAGAGACCTTCCCTTGTCAAAAGTGACAATGAGTTGATTCCTTCTCACACACTTTTCTAGGCCAGCATCCATTGTATCTCACTCTCCATCTTTCAGACTCTGCTGAAACCAAAATGACAAAAGATTTTCTCATTTCTRTCTTATTGTTCAGCCTTTCCTGTGAGTAATGACTATAGTATATGTTAATAAAAATTTGATSAGCGCTTTCAGCTCCATGCTTCATRCTTGAGTTCCTCTTTTAGCAACAGTGTAATGGCTTCTAACGAAACCTAACCTCCTGYATCTGTTGGTATTATGTTTTATCTCAGTATATTAATTTCACTGCCTTTTTATGGTTTTGAAATAGCATTGTATACTGTGTCTGCTTGGTGAAAAGCTCWTGTGATCATTGTTTTTTTTARTATTTTYTCCTTGGTTGTTTTGTTTACCTGAWACAGRCAGAAMGTTTGACCATTCTGAACAGAGAAGCATGAGGTCATGACCTTTTTGGGTACCTGTATGGCATTGATAGTGTGTATCAACTCAAATGAAACATTGGTGAATCTTTTTAAATTGTTGTGTAGTCAGGTCTAAAATGATAAGTGGTAGACATAACAATTAGTGAATTCTGGCTTCAGCAAACATTGATGCTCGCTTACACAATWCAAAGTGAACTTAATGCAGTCCTTGTGTCTACAAGTAGTTTATTATTTGAGTATATATTCTGCCTCATATTTCCTCTAATTAGCATAAAATAGTTCATTAACTGAACAAGAGCAGCATGAATTGAATGAAGTAGAAATTTTCTCTTCACCTCTTTGTGCTCTCTGTTTCTTCTTTCTCATGCATCATTTCTGTTCAGTTGATTTTAATTTTCCAGAGACCATCTGACAAACAAAAAAATAAATAAATTGTAAAATAAAATAAAATACATTGAGACATTTCAACTATTTTTTAATCAATGAAATTAAAAATGTTTTGTCTTTCCTCTGGCAAGAGGCAAGGTTCAATGGGTTGACTGAAATAAGATGGCCAGTAGGGTTTAGTCTGTTTATTTTATTTTTTATTTTTCACATGCTGACCCTGACAAGCTCTGGAGCATTGCAGACCAGTTGATTCTGGTTCATACAACGATCACCCGGTTGATCTGTGCTCAGGCAAGGTGTGTAATAAATAATTAATAATGTAATAAAAATTGGTTTGTTCTTTCCCCCAGTTACTTCATCCTGAACAAGAGAACCGGTTTCCTAATCATTAAGGAGAACACCCCAACAGGAACTTACCAGTTCCAGGTCCGAGTGTCTGATGGAATTTGGCCAGATGCTGTCTCCACTATCACTGTACATGTCAGGGAGCTGCGAGAGGAGGCCATCTACAACTCTGGGTCCCTTCGCCTGGCAGGTGAGAGTGAGTCTCTACAGATATTCACTTGGACCTCGGGTGAGACTGCATCTTGCTTTACTTTCCGATTGATGACTTTTAGCCCACTGTTTCTTAGTGTTGTCTGGTTTATTGGCATGGTGCTCACAGTTAGCGAATGCGTTTTCAATGTGCAGTCAGTTTTTGGAGTATGCTTCTCTTCATGTCTCTTAAATACTTTATTCAGCCTAAAAACCTGACATTATGCTGTCAGAGCTGGACTTTATATGTTCAGTCAGAGAAAACAAACAAACAAAGAATCATCATACACTATTTGTCAAAAACTTTAGAAACATGTATATTGAAGACAACGTTGGAATCAGATTTGTTTAAAACGTTTAATAATTCTATGAGGAAAATACATAGTGTGCGGAATGCTGCACTACACAAACTTTCTTTACCATTAAACTTTATGTAGCTTTTATTTATTTATTTATTTATTTATTTATTTGGTTAATTGTTTTTTAAAACCATAGCAAAAGGCTTGACACGGTTAGTTATGGCCCCCCCACGTGCACTTAAACTAGTTTACAGCTGCCAGAAACTTCACTTGCTGTCATCCTGCCAAGAATGCTTCTGAAAGATGGGCTGTGACACAAGTTCTATAACAGCAACAAGTACTGTTGGACCCACAACAATACCAATTTGGGATGAGTCCTGCTGACAAGGAGGTGTTGAATGTGCTCATTATTTGCAGACTTGTCTCAAGTTATAGAAATAGAGTTGATTGTTGTTTACTCCTCTCGCTTGCTGTGTTTCAATTTTTTTTTGTTTAGAACCATTTTCTCAGAATGATTACTGCTGATATTAATTCCCCCTCCCTATCGCAGGGGATGTCAGCAGTTGTCAGTGCCCATTCGGAAAAGCCTGTTGCCATTACTTACTCTGGCAAAATAATTAGTTGTGTATCTGCTCAGCCAGCACATTCCCCTCTCATGATGAACGGCATCCATCATTACCTGATGTACAGCACATCTCACTCTGCTCAGAATTAAATTCGATTTAGAGAAATAGGACATGGCTCAAGGATTTTTATGATTTTAGAGATAGTATTATATATTCAATAGAAGTAAATGGGAAAGGCCAGTGAATGATCTCCAAAGATGGAACGAGAGCAGAGGAAAAGAATAAAGGAAAGGAAACGGTTCAAGTGAGAGTCAGGCCTCATAAGTAGATAAAAAGATTATTTCTCATTCCAAGGGAGGCCTGGGGTAAATTGATGATGTGCTAAGTGCCTAGCCAGCAAGGTGGCAAGCAGRTGCACATGTTTCAATGTTTGTGAAAAGAAAATTAATGCGGGTGCAAAATATATCTGAGAAAATTTGTGTCAGAGATTCATTATGGAAATTAAAATTGAACAATTTCAAGATGTAAGATGCGAAAAAAAAWTTGTATTTAATATATGAAGAAATGAAGCTATTTTATTTTCATCCAGTGTGTGTTGAGAATCTTTAGATTTTTGTAACCTTACTACTTAAGGAATGTATCTCTGCACATTGTAGTATTTTTTTGATACGTTGGAATGATATCATCTTTCAGATGGCAGGAAGTCAAACACCCTGGGGGCAAGGGAGGAGAACGTTTTCACTTTCACTTTACTGAGGGCTTGACTTTAAGKAGGTAGGGTGAAACCATTCAGCCTGGGCCTTGCTGTCTATGAAAAAGCAAAGCAGATGGTTGAGGTGTTTTTCTGTAGTGCTCTGGTAGAAGCTGGTGAGAAGGGAAGGGATAATTCTCCCACGTTGTTGTCTCCTGAGGAACTGTGTCCTCTGCTGACCTTCCTTGGTCAGTTGAGAGTCTAGGAAAGATTAGGGCCCTAACCACAAAAGAGTCATTAATTTGAGAGGGGGAAATCATAATTTTCTCTACAGTCTGCAATTAACTTTGTAGTTATGTGGACATGTTTCTCTTTTTACAAAACACCTCAAGTTGGGCCATTGGCTGATTCTAGCCATCTCATTTACTGAAAAGATAGAGGAGGCATGAGGGGTTGACATCAAGAGCTTGACCAGAGGTAGCTTAAAAAGAAAATTGTTTTTGCAGCCAATTTGTGAAACTGTTTTGTWAAAGAGGCTGTTATGAAACAGATTGCTGTCTCCACTCTCACTAACAAYTCCACCTCAACTCTGTAAGATGTTTCATTATCATTGTCAATGAGTCCCAGAGCAATTGCATTTTGTAAAAACAAATTATATATTTTTGTACTGAATTTTGCCACACAGTCACGTCTTCTCAGAGTGAMGAGTAAAGCACCAAGTACACATCTTTGAGGGACCCCTGTGTTCAGTGTAAGGTCATACTAACAACACGTCTCGACAGAAATGAAAAATAATAACAATAAACCAAACATCTAGAGCTGGACTGAAGTCTTTTTGTATGTTGTYCTGGATGACTTCAAATCTGAACCAGCGTCTTGACAGAGTGACTTTGTCAATACGAGTAGAGAGAGCTTCACTGTAATGATAAAGACTGATTAAAAGTTCCTTATGTTTTCTTTCTTTACATTTATTTATTTATTTATTTATTGGTCATTGAGACTTGTATTTTTCAACCAATTGATTTAGTATTATTAGCACATTGGTCAACAGCTTTTCCTTGTTGGGTGCTTTCTTTCTGTGAGGACTTTAATGGTACCATCAAACAGCTTTGAGTTACACTGTGTATTGATTTAATRGGCACTTGTAGTAATTGGAAGACTTAAATTGAGAACAAGAAAGCACCAGTGTCTGACACTGCTGTGAATATGCTCTTAAAATCACTCAAATGCTTTTAACCTGTGGTTCAGTCAGTAATAATTTCAGAAAAGTTGCCAATTTGCCCTTTTAAAACAGAATGCAGGATTAATGACTCTGAGATCATCCTAAGGTTCAGACAAGCTATTAAAACGAATGCATGTCTGTGTGTGTGTGTGTGAGTGAGAGAGTGAAAATATGATATTTAACAGCAGCTAATTCCTGGATTTTTTCCATGTGGAGCATTGGAGTAAACACTCATTGATTTTCAGTCCCAAGGATTATGAAAATATTCTACTTATAGCATTACTTACACCCTCCTTGACATTCTAAATCCCATTTCAAGAACAAATGTGGAATGCAATAAGAAAGCTCAAAGCAAGCACTAGTTAAGTCTGCCTTGCTGAGATTAAAGCTCCCTCTCACTTGCTAGCTTTCTCTGTATTGATGGAAAGGTAAAAAAAATGTAGTCAACAAAAAGTCCTTGAGATGTCTATGTAACAAAAACTGAAACAGAAACACGGTGCTGAGGCAAGAGCACAGTCAGAGCCATGAGTTAATTTACTGCATTTTTCGATGGACGGTTTTAACACAGAGGAATTTATAAAATATTCTTACTTAAATATGTATTTTCCTTTAATGGACTATGAAGCTTAAACATTTTAAAGAGTTAACCTAGAATGTTTAAATATCTGACTGATCTAACTGTATGTGGTGTGAATTCAACAAGCAAAAAAAAAAAAAAGATTATAAACTAAATTTAAATTGTGTGCAGTTGACATTCCTAGTTTTGGTGTTGCTTTTTTGGCATAGCCATTGCTGACACTGAATAAATTCATTAAAAAAAGAAAAAGTGGAAGAAAAAAAATGTTGAAACAGCTGAAATCCAACCAGGAGAAGTGTATTTTTGTCCTTTTTCCTTGTTCAGATAAACAGAAACTTGGCATGTGTTAGGATCACACACATTACACAACCCTCTCCTCCTCATCTTCATTTCAAACAAGCAGTGGTCTGTTGGAGAAGAGAAGGCAGAACCACTTCAAAGAGAACATTCGGTTTGTTTTTGTTCTCACGGTGTTGTCATGTTACCTCTCACAACAGTAAACAACTGAGTAAGATATTTATCTGTTTTTTAGCACCTATTTGTGTAAAAACCTAAAGCCACAGGCATGCGGGTGTCTGAAAACCACCTCAAATTCAGCCTCTGGGAAGGAGAAAGCAGAAGTGAGTAGGGAGGTTGGATCAAAGCCAGGTGCAAAGGCTGCCATTCTGTATTAGGAGTTACTATCCTTCCTCAAGCCCTCCCGACTGTCTCCCTGTCTGCCYATGTCCTTGTTTTTACTACTGGACCGACTGATGGAAGCTGACATTTGCCTCAATCCCTCAAGCTGTATCCGCTGAGCCTGATCTGGGCCCCAGGTCTTGTTTCCTAATGTTCAGGCTGTGTCTCCCGCTCTTACCGACTTAATTCTTCTGTCCACTTCATTTTACATACAGTATATGCACATTACCGGACACACTATCCATTTGGTTTTAAACTGGTGAATAAACACAATCAATAAAATCGGGAAAAAAATAAAACAAATTGTTTGATTCCATTAAATTGGCTGCAACACTGCTTCTTAAGTTTTGCCTTGTTCTTCATGTTAGATTTTGAACCTGGCATCTACATCTCGACAACTTCCAGGTGGCCTACCTTGACATTCCTTCTGTTCAGAATTTTGAAACTTTTCTGTCAAAACTGGTTGTGATTTAATAATGTGGTATAAAAGTATGAAAATGTGTTGCCAGTTACTTCTTTGACAGCACAGTTCAGTAGTTATTTTGTTTTGATCATGACCAGGGTGTCTGACAGATGTGTTGCAGTTGAATAATGTACTTCTAGATGTACTAATGACTGAATGTTAAGCATAACAAATGAATTAACTTAGCCTCTGGGGGGTGGACTTTAAAGTAACCATTAACAATGAAGTGATGAAACAAAAGTTCCTTTAACAAACATTTCCCTATTGTTGCTGGAATGATAATCCTTTAGGTTAGCTGCTTCTCGTTGGTCATAAATCATCGATTGAGCTGGACACTTCTCTTAAAGTTGTGAGCTTTTATTATGAAGCTGGCCTCTGAGTTGTGGAGTATAACTTCACTGTGTTGGTGTGAATAAAACGTGTGTCAGACACTATTTTAAATTCCACCTGCAATTGTCGAGTGGTACAGAGAGTCTGTAATTTCTAAATTACATCATCAAGCTGCCATGCTGGCTTGCACCTTTGTGTATTGATTGCTACATCTGGCATTACTTTGTTTGCTGGCTGACAGCAGAGGGTTGTCTTCAACCCCCATTAAAACCTTAGTCTGAAACACCAAGAAGGCATCTCAGGATTAAAAGTCATCAGTCATCAGCAATGACTGATGAGATTTTTTTGTGAATTTACTGTATTTTATATTTGTGTACTATGTATATTAAAATGCTGTATATCAAGTTTTTTTAAAAGAATTGATTGGTAGGTAAACGTAATTAAAAATCATTGAACCATAACACATGATCAGACACTAAATCGAGGAAAATGTTTTGTGCTTCTCTACTGTGGTTTATCTACCCCCAAATATTGTCAATATTTTTTAAATAATTTAATAATCAAAAAATCATGATCACTTTGCCATTTAGTAAATTTATTTTTCTCTGCACTATGTTGAAAATGAAAATATAAAATTAAATGTGGAGATTTGTATTTCAGCAACATTTTATAAAATGCAATTCAAATGCATATTGCCAGTCTTGAACAGGATTCCCTTGCAAAATAAAATCTTTATTTCACCAGGAAAATCCCACTGAGATTAAGGTTTAATAATAATAAAAAATAAAGAGCAGAAAAAACACAAGGACATGCAAAACAGTTTATTGTAACCTTATTAAGTTACAGATTTTTGATTATTATTTATGCAATCTAAGTCAAAYCAGTTAATATTTTGACTGTTAGTTTTTTAACACATATTTTAGCATTCTTAGTAATTTTTCTATTTCCCCAAATTTTCTCAACATTAAGTGGTGTCGTCTTCACAGCAGCATACATTTATGTCAGGCATAAAGTTAGATAAGATGTTCTGACAGTAAAGAATGACACAGTTGAGTGAAACGTTAGCTCAGAACTTATTAAGGTTTGAGTCAATCATATAAATACTCTCATCCATAGATTTTGCACACAGAATGACAAACACAATGAGGCAGCTGCAAAACTGAATGTTGACTGATCATTGAAAATTATTAAATGTATTCTTCTAATTACAAAATTAGTTTGTTAAGAATTAGAACATAAATTAGAATCTCTGGGTTCCTATTCTGCTTTGATAAATATAGATTTTATTTCGTGCATTTTTCAGGCCTGAATAAATATTGACATCAGAAAATGAAAAAAAATGTATGTGTGTTTCCAGACTTTTGTGCAGTTTTCATTTTCTAAAAATATGTGAATATTTACAATGATCTCTGTTTATTTTTCCAGATTTAGCTTTGATTTTAAGATTTAACCGTAATTATTAGTTAATTATTGAGTTACTTTAAAATGTATTTGCTCAAGCAGTGTTACAGGTGCTGTGAGGTGTTGTACTTTTTATGATGGCCTATAGGTTCCCATTGCAAGAGCTCTGCGTTCTCATTGCGATATCCATCCATCCATCCATTTTCTTCCGCCTATCCGGGGTCGGGTCGCGGGGGCAGCAGCTTCAGAAGGGAGGCCCAGACCTCCCTCTCCCCAGACACTTCTTCCAGCTCCTCCGGGGGAACTCCAAGGCGTTCCCAGGCCAGCCGAGAGACATAGTCCCTCCAGCGTGTCCTGGGTCTTCCTCGGGGCCTCCTCCCGGTGGGACGTGCCCGGAATACCTCACCAGGGAGGCGTCCAGGAGGCATCCTTACCAGATGCCCGARCCACCTCAACTGGCTCCTCTCGACGTGGAGGAGCAGCGGCTCTACTCTGAGTCCTTCCCGGATGACCGAGCTTCTCACCCTATCTCTAAGGGAAAGCCCAGCCACCCTGCGGAGGAAACCCATTTCGGCCGCTTGTATCCGGGACCTCGTTCTTTCGGTCATGACCCAAAGCTCATGACCATAGATGAGGGTAGGAACGTAGATCGACCGGTAAATTGAGAGCTTCGCTCTTAATGGGATATTCCTTGTTAAATAATGCCGGGTTCACACCGAATGCGTTTTGAGCAGCAGGAGTGGCCATTTTACATGGAAAGTCTATGGTGGATGCGTGTCTAGGGGTCTTGCGGCGCGCAATGAAGTGGTAGGTGCGGTTTGAGTGTTGATGTGTATGTGGTGCGTCCAAAGCACCCGACGCTCAAGTTTAAAAAATTGAACTTTTGCTGCTCAACAAGCCGCATCAACCAATCAGAATCATTTTTCCTCGTGACGGTTTCCTGAATGTTGCCCACTAACCTGAAACAAATGGACAGGAGCTCTTTAGCTAAAATCGACCGTCTGCAGTTGGTGTTCTGGCTTGAGATGTCAGCACTGATGCAGATTAAGGCTCGTTAAACTGACCGCATTGTTAAACTGGGCTCAGGACAAAAAAAATGTTTGTCAGTTCGCAGCTCCTGGAGAGGGGAAACTCACCAAACAGACCGCCTCTAAATTATCTGGTGAATTAATTATCTGGTGAGTGCAACATTTGCTTGCTCTCAGTTAATAAAGCAAAGCCATTTTCTTTATTTCATCTTTATTTCATCCACCGAAGACAGACCAGAAAAAAAAAACAAGATGCTCCTCCCATTCAGTCGTGCGTCTGGTCTGTGTCCCGGTCTGAACGTAGCACGTCCGGCGATGGGCACGTTTTAGATGCTCAAAACACATTCAATGTCAATATAGCATCAGTATTAAAAATAAGTGATTTAGTGGTTGCCTGCTATTTTTGACCAATCACATGAAAGTGAGGTTTAAGTCAAATGTGGTCTAAATGACCTAAGCACATTTTCAAATTCCTGGATCTTTAATCTACATTTTGATACCTAATCATTCTGATGTTATGAGCAGCTGCAGAGATACATCTTGATTTGTCTTCCTAACCCATTGAAATCTGGTCTGAATGGTATTTTTAGTCTAATCTGACGAAGAATGTGTTTTGTAATTTTAAAGATGAAAACCCAAACAATATTTAGATATTAAGATTTATCATGGAAAGTATAAAAAAGTAGCCTGTCCCTTACCTTCCTACACAGTTCCACTCAGTTCTAGTTTTCCTTCAATGCTCCATCTGGGATTTCTCCCATAGACAAGGATTTCTCCAGGAGCATTTCAGTCGGGCCAATCAGAGAACAAGAAGGCRGAGTTTTGAACAACGCCGATTTTCTGCGGTGTCTGCTTGAGAGTTTAGCAAACGGCAGTGGAGGAAGTGAATGAAGCCAGTGCGTRTTGATAAGGCTTCCAAACTAAATTAAATTTGTCTGACAAAGCAGCAGCTCTTATTTACAGTCGTCTCGTTAGGCTCCGTACTTCTCTCCTCACATTAGGGTTGTTTACAACATACACAATTTCCAGTTAGCTTCTTAGCTTAGCCTCCTTCACAGTGGAGCTGGTATACACAAATGTCACGGCCAACTGGTCCAGTCAATTTAAACTTCAACAGAGGCCACGCCTCCAGATAGAATCACTTCTCCATAGCCTAGAGTCCAGACCCTCGAATGAAGCAAAGCGATGGACAAGGGGCTGGTTTTAACCAGGCTAATAAAAAAGACCTTTCTGCGCAAAACTCAATTTTTGTGTAACTGCTATGTATGCATAATATTTTGTTGTTGTTGCAGACATATTAACAAATGTACTGCTGATTTCTCCACATACCATTTTGCAACCAAATTCTCAATTTGATATGAAGGATCACATTTATAAGGTTTGAAGCTCAGTCTATTGCTTCACTACATGTTTTTTTTCTTGTTGTTTTTGGACAATCATATCAGACACTCTAAAGACCATAACCTTTGTGACATTAATGTAGTTATGTGCAAATTACAACACATTGTCAAACACTTTGTGACCCTAGWTATAGAATAAAATTAACTATGCAATACATTTCCTGTACACATTGGTACGTAGACATAAAAAGTCGCTTGTTTTTGAGATGTCAGTAAGTTTGGTGATGTTTGGAATTTATAAAGTTAAAATGTACAGAAACTCTGGAATCTACTGCCTGTTTAAACGAAACCAACATTAGTCACCCATGCATGTTCTACCCTAAGAGCTCATGACAATACATCCATGTGATCTGTGAAAGCTCTACAGGACACTCACTCATTGTGTTGTGTAGGAATTGTGCTTTTCTGTAAAATGTGAGCTTATGTTACTGACTAAAAATATGTACATGTTGGTAGAATAACCTTACGTGACTTTTCTTTCGTTATCAGGTGTAAACAAGTTTGCAACATTTGGACAAATAAGTCAGACTTGCTAAGCAACTAAGTGCCAAATAAATATCTAGAAATAAGACCATGATTGCTTTTTCCTGTCTGTTAACAACATGCTGTTTTGTTGGACAAGAAACTGATCCTCATAAAAGCGAGTATATGTTATTCCCATGAGTGTTAAAATCCTTCTCAAAGCAACCACCTGCAATCTATACTTCACATAAACACCAAGTAACATTCCAACCATAGTAGTTTTGCTTAAAATAATGGTTTAAAGTTATCTTCTGTATCACTTTACGATTTAGTTTTTGCATGCAAGTATGATCTTGTCTTTTATTTTATTTTTCCAGACATTACCTCAAAAGAGTTCCTTGAACTGAGAGGGAAGCAGCGGAGCCGCTACGAGCTGCTGGTGGATTTCCTGTCTGAGATGCTTTCTGTTCCATCTGGTGATGTTAACATCTTCAGCCTAATGGATGTGAAGGAGCGAATGTTGGATGTTCGCTTTGCTGTGCACGGCGGCTCATCCTTCCTCCAACCTGAAAAAATGCATGGTTATTTGGCTGCCCACAAACAAAAGGTAGGCCACTCTTTGTGTCCTCTATACTTTTATTTAAAAATACACTTGAGGTTTACTCCACAACATCAGTTGTGAATTCTGTTCACAGGTTTCAAACAAAGTGTAGAACATTTTCTTTGGGATTTTGTTTACATGCTAGTGTTGGTCAAACTGTTTTCTTTGTAATTATTTATGAGATTCAAACTGTTAAGATGCAGAAGTGTGAAAGACATTGCAGAATAAATCAGAAATCCTAGTGCTATGTTCTTTTTCAGGACTCGTAAATATTATTTGTCTGTTGTTATTTATTTTAACTTATTGGTGTATTATTTGGTAACTTAATTTGTATCACCTTCTAAAGCAAATCTTGCAGTTTTTAAATAAACTTGTTCATTGTGCGTTCTACACATTTAAAAAGATTGGCTTCCATGATTCAAACCTAGTGTCATATTCTGTAATAAATTGAAATGAAATTGCTGTCTGTGTCAAGATGCACATAAAACTAAAGGGAATCGAGTGGATTACACTTTAAACTCTCAACAATAAACTTGCCTTACACAAGCACCTCCTTTTACATTAGTGCTCTCTTTTCTTGGTAAAGCAAGTGTCCTTAATTTTCTCAAAAACAGCTTCACTCGAGGACCAGTAGTACACATAGTAATGACCTTTACATTGTGGGTTTAAGCATCCTTTCCAAATGTAGGTTTATACTTATGTTTTCAGTCACTGATTACAGTAAAACATAATGCACTGGTTTTTGGCAGATTCTGTTTTGGTTTTCAAAGCAGTTTGTGACTCACTGAAAAATAAGCCTGAACAACTTAGACAGACAACAGAAATCAGTGATTATTTGTATTCTAATGTAACCTTAAATAATGGAGATGGTTATGCTCCCTGTACAACTTTTTTGTACAAATAGTAGTTGGATCTGAAAATGAATAAATCATTTGCCACAAGACATTGTTTTTTTTTATTTCATTTTTATTTATTTTTTATATTTTACATACTTAACCTTGTTTTGAAACATTGACGTGTGATAAGATGTGAATTTGTTTTGACAGTGTTATTTGTTYCTTTTACACCACTTTGCTAGTTGAACATGACAAGAAAATGAGATACGCAGTTAAGTGAGCATCAAAGCTGGCTCAGAAATGGATGGATTTAGGTTATTTCCATTTACATCATATCTCATTAAAATGCAAGTGATGTACATATGTGAGACGTGCACCCTTTGGCTTCATGTTTATTCTGTAAAGGACATGTATTTTCACTGGCATCTTTTTTTTTTTTTTTTTACAAATGTAGGGCTGTGAGTTTTATAGTGTCTTGAAGGTAACATCACTTAAATACAGGTTGGCACTTGAAAATAAACACAATTACAGCCGATTGACTTTTCAGGAAGTATTAGATCTGAATTCTCAGCCTTCTATGTATTGTAGCACCTTCATTGTATAATATCCAGTTGAGAATGAGACAATAAGAACAAAAYGTTGTCCTTTTTGAGTAGAGATGTTGCAACAGTATGTCAGCTCCTGAGTCCACCCTGACTACAAAACAGACATTTATGCATTAAGCATGGACTCAAAACAATCAGTAGCTGTGGTAAATGTGTATCTTYATTTGGGATTGACAGCATTGTAAGAACATTTCTTTCAGCAGTTGATAAATCTCCCCCAGAGTTTATCAGAGTCATTCTGAACCATTCAGATGACCTGGATTTGCTTCAAACATTGTAAAGTCYCAACCACTTAATGGCATATTGCTGTTTGTGTTGTTTCTGTTTATATATTTTTATTCTACTCAAAGGAAATTTTTCTTGGTTTAGGTATTCTCACAAGAGCTTGAGCTTAAACTATGTGTTGTGTCATCATGCAGGTATCATGCAGGTCTAAATGGATGTAAAGCTGATAATATTTTGAGGATTTAGCAGAACTTACAACACTGAAGTTCCTTGGATTTAATGGCAGAAYGCTGACAGTCTCTTAAAAGTCTTGAGTAATCTTGTTAAAGAAAATATCAACACCTGGCAGCTAAAAAGAGACAGGGGACTGAAAAGTGCTAAATTTAGTTGACACTTTCCTGATTTTAATTTTRATTTAATTTAATKTTGCTCTTCATTTGATGGCTGAATACATTAACTGAGAAAGGCAACCTAAGTTTCTAGAAATATAAAGATAGAACATGGCATTTAATAATTTTAGAAACATTACTGTGTAATATGCAGTTATAGGAAAAGAACTAAACTAAACAACATAAAGGCATAGTTAGTACAAAGCAAAACAAGTATCATGACTTGTAAACGCTTTTAATATTTAATATTTTAATATTGTTTTATGCATGTGTTGGCATGGCTTGTTTTCCCCAAAAATAAAATACATAAACAAATCATGCTTGCTTAAATTTTTATTTGCAATCTTTAAAAGTCAATTATGTACTGACAACACAGCAGAGAGTTTATCGATCAAGGTTCTGAAATTATTTCTGTAGATATGGTTGTTTAGAGCAACAGTTCTGGCCCTAAGTTACTGAAAAAAATAAAAAATTTATACAGTAGAAATGAAACATATTAAARACACCAATTCACCACTGGTTTAAAAGATTCATGCAAATGATTAAATTCAAAGTAGTTTAATTACCACTGTTAATTATCTGTTAATTTTACTCACTTTCACTGATGTATTTTTGATTGTTCTAATTCAAGAAATTAACTTGGCATTTCAGGTTCACTTCTCTTAGCTGTAGAATTATTGAATTTGACAGCTCACTGTTAGTCATTAGTCGTTGAGGCAAGAGAACTGACTAAAAGGTGTAAACCAAACCCATTCACATTAACAGTGACCTTTTTATTATTCTTTACAAAGTCATGCTTGATTTTTGTACAGCCTAAATTCAGTAACAAGTTGCCTCTTTTTTCATATTAAAACATTTTCTATAACTGTCTGCCYTTCGCCAAACAGTTTGTTTTATTATCTTATTTACATCAACAGAAATATTAATCATCTTTTTTGTCACTTGGTGTCTACTGGAACTTTTTGGTAAAACCATTAAGCCATAGCTCTTATAGTTAATCTGAACAGCTTCATTTGAAGAACCTTTCATTCATTTTGATAAATGTGTTTGTAGTAATCATTTATGGTTTTCACACATCATCTCAAGCTTTGCATAAAGATTAAAACATTTATATTTATTTTGACAGTTAGATGAGATCTATCTTTGTCTAAATATTCTTAACATGTACATGAACCAACAGAGTTATGGATGCAAAGAAAAAGGTAAATAAATGCATAAATATAGCTAAGCTGTTTGTTGGTAAACAATAGATTTTTTTCTTTTTTATTGGTGTTGGCTGTGGGATAAATTTTGTGCCAGCAGGAATTGAATTTGAATTGCTATTAAAAACTCTGTTTGACTACTTTCACTTTCAGTTCCATAATTCAGATTTTTGTGTCACATCCTGGTCCTTGAGAAAGCCGGCCATAGTAATCAAACACAGATCCACAGATTTATGTTTCACTTTGGTGAAGTTTCCCTTCTGTAATGTRACAGAGTTGATGCAATCCACCGTAAAAGTGACAAAAACAGACAGTTATTTTATTGCAGTGATTAATTTTACCCATATGTAGAAAATGTTACATTTACATCACATCATGGATCACTATTGATCAGATGCTGCGGCCGACTGATCCATGATGAAATAAATGTAACATTTTCTACAAATAGGTAAAATTAATCACTGCAATAAAATAACTGTTTTTGTCACTTTTACAGTGGATTACATGAACTCTGTTACATACAGAAGGGGAACTTCACCAAAGTAAAACAAATATGTGGATCTGTGTTTGATTACTCTGGCTGGCTTTCTCAAGGACCAGGATGTGTGACATAAAAATCTGAATTATGGAACTGAAAGTGTAAGTAGTCAAACTGATTTTTTTATAAACCAAAATATAGTTTCAAAGCAAATTAATTCAAATTCAAAACTTTAAATTCAGTTTCAAATCATTAAATTCAGTTTCAATTTAGTGAAATTCATTTTCAAACCAATGCATTCAGTTTCAAATTATGCACATTCAGATTCAATCTGAGCWATTCAAATYCAAYTCCTGCTGGCACAAGATTTATCCCACAGTTGGCAGTGGGGTAGTTGTGTGGAAAGGTTAGATTCAGTTAATATGTATTGTAGACATCTTTGAACAATTAAATTCAGAAAGATGTAGTTTAATTGTGACTGCACTGATGAGATAAAAGAAATGCAAAAGGCATTCAAAACCAATGTAGCTTGCTGTTCTTTTAAAATGCCTTCAAAATAATAATGCAAATAATTAMACATGAGCATAGTTTCATAAATTGTTACACTGCTCATACTGTCTGTTTCTGTAATATCAGAATTTTAGTACAATGCTATGCTTATTTGCAAGTGCAAAAAGAAGCAACAGCAGCTAGCTGTGATACTTCTGATACAGTCTGGGTCATTTCCAGCAGGAGTTCTGCATAACGCAAAACTGACATCAGTGTAAATGTTTATAAAATAATAAAATGTCTTGAGTTATGGTATTGTAATGTTTAACAAGGATAAGACACATAAAAAATTTTAAAAATAAAGATTTTAACATAAACAGAGTTATCCTCACTTTCTAGCCGCCGGCTTCAGTCAGACCAAATTTAATGCTCAGACGTTTGAAAGAAAATTGAGGAACATTCCCTGTGAGTGTTAGGAGAGAGTTTTTTTTATAGAGGTTGAACTGTGAGCATTTTATGTCTGAAAAAGAGATAGCTCAACTTGTATCCTGAGAGAAGATGATGAGGCAGAATAGATCTGCATTTCCTGTCTCTGTGGGGTGAAAACAGTCAAGTCCTGTTGTGATTGTGCTGGTCAGATCAGGTGAATCACCAGTTTCTCTTCCTGGTAACTTCCCATTTTTATACAACTGTTTTCAACAAAGATGACAGAAAGATTAAAGACGCAATAAAAAATGAATGGATAAAAATATTAGAAAGAAAATGGCATGCATGGGAGAAAGAGAAAGAGAGAAAGATGTGTAAGCAGAGAGGTATAGACTTTCAGGTGTGATTTGTGAGAGGAGCACAGAGCATTTCATCTGAATTCAGCCAAGTTCTCTGGATAAGACATTGATCAGAATGAGATGTGAAGCGCGGCGAGCGAGAAGATGAACGAGAGCTGGGGAGACAGAGGAGGGAGTTGGTGGACAAGAAAGAAAGAGGAAGGGCAGAGAGGAAGGGTGCATGAAATGAAGTAGTGCTTATTAATAATGTTTTCATTTCTCCAGTAATGCTGCAAAAATAGATTTAAAAAAAGAAAAGCCTTGACACGCTACGTCCCTCTGTTTCTGCCTGCTGTAGCTCAGTAATGAAACGTATCCCTCAGTGTTTTCAATCCACTCCTCACCACTTGACTTTTAATGACACTGCATCAGTTTTCAATAAAAATAAAAATAAAATGAAATGAAAAAACATTAGCATGATGCTTGGATTTCAATGTTCATCTTATTATTGTATTGTTGTCCAGAGGGCAGAAAGGAGGATAGACGTTTTTTAATGCATTGGAACAATAGGTGAAGGAACAATACAACCCTGCGGCATTTTATTCCTCACTATACACACTGTTCTCCCTTTGAAAGACTCAGTGTATGGATCTTTGTGCATTTCAGAGTGCCTCCAGTTGGGAATATAGATTCAAAAGATACAAATCATGACGTCTATGCAGCCATTCAGGGATTGCAGATCCAAGTTTCCACTGTGAGTTTAATCATTTCGTTGGCTCCAGGTCAAATCGAACTTCCTCCAAGTGGTACTTGTGCAGCTTTGGACACCACCTACTCGTCTTTTTGTGTGTATGAAAAAAAAAAAAACTACCACACATCTTTGTGTACCTACCTCCACATATTTAAATTGGTTTTGGCCTTCATCATAGTCCTTTTTGTCCCAATCTGTGCCCATCGTGTCGTGATTTTATACCCACCTTTGCAAACTCTTCATTATAGCATATTTATTTTACTGGTGTATTCTTTTAAAAGTTTAATCAAACAGACTACTAAAAATTATGGTTTATGTGGTTAAACAAAATTGAATTATCATATACTGCATTAACCCTAAAGGTGTTTTGAGTTTCTGAAACATGAATAAACTTACTAAAATAAGAGGATTGTTAAAAGTCTCTGATCTGAAGACAACACACATATGCTTTATTTATCTCGTAAAGCTAATGTGTAAGATATGAAAAAATTGAATGACACTATCATACAGGCTGTATTGAAGAAATGTTTCTAATATTTTCTGGGGTAATTATGCTAATTTAATCATCTGAATGTGAGTGGGCCATTTATGTCATCTCCATACAGTAGGACTTAACAATTAGCTCTTAGCTATAGAATCAGTTGTCTCTTTTATTTATTTTTGTTTGTCAGTTTAGTTGTTGCATGTGTGATACAAATGTTTGGTTGACATGTACACTCTAAAAATGAAATGTTGGATTTACTTAACCATGTTATGTGACCCCGTTCCACTTAATTGAGTTGAGTAAATTCAAAGCAACATACTCATGTTCTTTGGTTAAAAAACTAGTATATTGCTTTGAATTTACTCAACTCAGTTAAGTGGAACGGGGTCACATAACATGCTTAAGTAAATCCAACATTTCATTTTTTACAGTGTATTTGTTTAAAAATGTGGGCATATTGCCAATGAGAACTTTGTATTTCAGTGTGGAGCATTGTATTTCCAGTCATTCTTGCTGTTCTGAGCAAAGCTTGCAGCTACAATGCGCTATTTCAGTTTTTATTTTGAAAACTCCCAAACTATATCTGTTATAAAAGCAGCACTTCCTATCTGKTTTAAAATGTACATAAACTAGTGCATAACTGAAATTCAGTCTTTTATAATTTGTTGATTAGAACCCCTTTCCAGAACATTTTTCACTTTACTCAAGTCACTTGAATCTTGCATAACAAGTCAGCATGACAGTCTTGTAATTGCTGTTATTTATCTGCCATGTGCATAAAACTCAGTTAGGGAATACATTTAAAAATCATGTTTATCATGCTTGTTCATTGACATTTCCGAACATTTTCTCTGATTTACTCCGGCCAAAAAAAATAAAAAAATCTTTTAATTCTGAAGGAAATCAAACTCCTCAATCTCACTGAGATTTTAGCTCTTTTTGGCTGTATTTCCTTATGACACATCAGCATATTGTTTATGCAAGTATTAGTCTGGCCAGAAATAATAATAAAAAATAAAATTGGTGTTTCATATAAATCTGTGCATCTCGTTTTGTGGGTGGACCGTTTTTGACGTCACATCCCGTATATGGAATGGATGTTGTCTTCCATCCACTAGCAGGAAAATTCACACAAATTTATTTTTAAAACAATTTTGTTACTTTTTGACATTTGCCACAGAACATAGATATTTATTTTTATATCATAATTTGCTGTATATACAATATGAAAAAATGGTGGGTGTAAGACTTTAAATTGAACCTTAGACATCTTCTTGCCATCTCATTGTGATTTATAAAAGGGTCAAGACAGCATCAAAAAGGTTGAAGTCATCTTGTCGCCGTTATCCCTCTAAGCAACCAATGAAGGTGGTGACAGAGCTGTAACAGTTGATCTATGTAAGTGTAATCTGGCATCGCAGCTTGGTGTTTTATGTTGTASTGACAGGAGTCTGTGTGATCAGCTGAGTATGAAATTTAGAATGGAGATTGTTCAACGCCTGTTTTAAGCATACATCAATGTTGCTGAGTTACACTCTGTCTTAGTTTTACCGGGCCAGCATCAATGAAAATATTCATGGCAAGTGGGATGTGGGCGGCTCCAACAGTACTACTTGAGCAGCCAATGGCAGATTAATAGAGACTAAATCACATTCTGTTTTCTGAAAAGAGTTGTTGTTCCTCTTCCCTTCTAGAAACCTATTACTCCACCAACTTGTGATTGTTTGACATGAATTTCCCAGGTTATGAAAGACAGTTCTTAATTTAAATTATCAATGCATATTTCACATTTGTGTGGAAACGTGTATGGACAAAGTTACTAGATAGTTTGATCTGTCATGTATATTGATACAATTACATTCTGTGCATCTGGATGCAGCAGCATCTGTTTGTCTCATTATAAAGACTATTTG
>NW_013952526.1:229140-234386 GCF_001266775.1 Austrofundulus limnaeus | reverse complement strand
ATTTATTTATTTATTTATTTATTTATTTATTTATTTATTTATTGTAATTGAGTTGTTCAAGAAATTGTTTCTGCCCAAATAGATATTGATAAATACCAACAATCTCTGCAGAAATGGGACTGGATGTTTTCCCATTACTCTTTAAAACCAGATCTTAATAAGTATTTCAAATTGTGACCAATGTAAAAGAGGTAAACCACAAGTAGGTTAATTTAATATAAAATATTTTCTAGCCAGCTTTGACTTGCTTCTCTATTGCATTTGGTGTTGAACTCTAGTTACACATTACATTGACAAGAGAAGAGAAATAAGGTTTTACTGACATTTAGCTTTACGTGACAACAGCTAAATCTTTTTTTTTTTTACTTTAAAACAAGCACACCGCTTGTCCAAATTAATTTGTTGTTGGATTGGATATTTCCTGTGAAACATCGAAGTCAGTGGAGACAATTGATTAGATCCATTTGATTTGATGATGAAGCAAAGGRATTAATGATGTGTAGGTAGGTCAAATGGAAGCAATAAGTGTTCAATAGAAAAAAAAATCCATTCTCATATTGGCAAAGACATGGTCTTTAAAGCCCAAATGGTATGAGACATCAGTCAGCAAATACAGTGACCCATAAAAAAATAATCCTTATTGAAATTACAGTCACTGCAGTGCAGCCAAGTTGAGCGAAAAAATGGAGTGTCGGTGTTGCATGGTTAGTCGGGGCACTTGTTTCACACCAAATAAGGTCCAATCAGTCCAGAACATTGAGCATAAAGTGACCTGCTTTTGTATTTAACATGTTTCCGAGWAAATGTGTTGTATCTTCATCTGTGTGCACATTATCACTCCCATAAACACAACTATGTTAATCTCGGCTCAGTGGCAACATCCTTCAACGGAGTCRCTTTACCAGAAAGGAGAGCACATCAAAATGGAAGTTCACATACACACATGCACATACCATTTGCAGTACATACTCTATATTCATTAAATTTTCCTTTCCAGTGCATTATCAATCTGTTCAACCTTGAGGGTCATAGCTTCCTCTCTGCCTGACCGCCGTACAGCCCACTTTCTTCCAACTAYTGCAAAAAACGAACACTGCAAAAGTTTCCAAGACCTAAACTACTTACTGACAGTACAYGCTGCAGAACTGTGTATGTATTGTGGATCTATTAAGTGAGTTTTCCAGGAAAAGCTGATGGGGGAAAAAAGACCTATTAGAGGGATCACATGCATTTGAATTGGAAAAGTCRATGTATTTAGACAGTATGTGAGTAATGCACTGCAAGCACAGCAGACCTAATGGTAACAGTCAAAACACATTACATATAGTGTTACTGTTCGTTACTGATTTGACTGTTTTCCTGCCAGTGTGACAGCGTGAAATGGACCCAAAAATTCCACAAACTGGGTCCTGTCTATTAGCTGTTTTTGTTTTGACTTTTCAGCTCTCATCCTGTAGAATACTGTTTTGTCCCACTTCATACTTTTGCTTTGTTTTAGTTACTTGTGTGTTTTAAATTATGTATTTCTGGGTCTTTTTCTACTAAGGTTGGATTTAGATCTAGGGTTCTGTGGTTAAAAAGAATGAACTAGTTGATATTGACAAAGAAGATCTGGCAAGGTTTTCATGTGTGCAGCCTACACTTCAACTCTATTGTTCAGTCCACAAATGCACTTTTCTTACAAATGTGGCACCAAAGRGGAACAAACAAGCTTCCCTACAATATTAGACTTATTGTCAATAATCAACCAAAACTATTTGCTTACATTTTTTCCCTCTATGATTTGTCATTCATTCTTTCATTCATTCATTCATTCATTCATTCATTCATTCATTTGAAGCTGGGCCGAGGCTAGAATGAAACAAACTCAGATAGTTACAAATTGTGTCACAGTAAGTATTAAAGGGCCCATGACGGCTCATTTCAACACGCATAAAAGTGAAGGATGACCAAAACTGGGAAAAAAAATTAATTGAAGAGGAAAAAGTGTAAATTAACCCAGAGCTAGTTGAAAGACTGATTAAATAAATAAATAAATAAATAAATAAATAAATAAATAAATAAATAGTCTTGTCAAAATCAAACACAACTACAATGCAGCTGATTCACTGGAGAACCTGTCAGCACTCACCATGTTGTGCATGAATTTTAGAAACATGCAGACAGGTCAACAGAAAATGGAGCAGTCACCATGGTTTAACATAATTATGTGGGGGTAAATGAATTATGTTGTATTGAGAAACTTTTGTAAATACGAAGAAGTATAAATACTACCCTAACTCTCATTCACCACTGCAGAGACCTGAGTTCATCACCAGGCTGCAGTGCTTCTGTTTTCTCTGTTTACATTGATCCAACACAGTTGGCAGTGTTCGTGTGTGGGCCGTTGGTGAGGGATTGCTGTCTCCGTACTATCACCCTGCTAGTAGTTGGTGCCAGTGTAAAAGAAAATACATCCTGTTGTACAACTCTGAAAGATGCAAGAACAAAACAGCAACCAAGAGTTGTGTTGCCTACAGTGAAAAAAAAAGTAGAATTGAAGTCATTGGACAAAAGAGGAAATCAGAATGCTCTTTCTCAAAACAGTGCCTAAAGCTTCAGAGAAYGTCTCAAAAATGTATTTGTCTTTTACTAGGTCTGTTGTCAGTTTTTCAGCTTATAACCTATTCCTTCTTTTGTTTGTTTCTGTTCAGCTCCAGTCATTCCTGCAAGTCAGTGTGTTCCAAATCCGTGTAGATGAGTGCCATGATTCAGAGTGCATCGGTGCAGGCGGCTGCACCAATGTTTTAAACGTGCGAGACACACCCACAGTGGTGGACTGTGGAACTATGAGTCTAGTGTCTGTGACGGTGGAATCCACAGCTGTGTGCTCATGCCCAGGCAGAGAGCAGTCCCATCAGTCCTGTGCTACATATCCCAGAAACCCCTGCTTCAATGGAGGCGTGTGTGTGGATACTCAGCATGGTTACAGGTGAGTTTAAAACAATTATCATTGCCAGCTTTWTGTGTGCGAGTGCCCACCAACACACTGTTGGTACATCTCAAAATGATGTGTGAATTTAAGCCTTCCATCACAGTGGATGATACCACTACACTATACATGACCTACATAACCTACAAGAACTGAATWATGGCACATTTGGAAAACTTCCTTTGGTGTGAAGACAATCATGACACTGCTACAATTGTAGGTTTTCTTCTCCTTTATTCTGTGAACCAGAGATATTCTCCTGCAACCTCACCACACTTTACACTCCCACCACAGTGTAGCTCTCTTGGACTGTGTCAGGATGCAGCTACAGGTAACTGCAGGTTACGTCTTGTCTCCATGACCTTGTCACAATCATGATTGTAGCCTAGCCATAGTTCTGAGCCCAGTCCTGTTTCAAATTCTCAGTGAACACAAAACATTAGTGCCCACGAGCCCCCTGTCACGGATACTTTGTCACCACACTCTGCCCACAGCYCCAGTGTGCTGCCACCCCAATGATAAATTACCAGGATCTTGTTATGAAAGTTTTGTGCATGCGCCAAACCATTGAGGACCTACTATGTGCCATCACACATTCCTAATGCATGCCTGAAGAACTTGCCAAGACCATCCACATCTGGCTGTTTTTTTTTTCTTCTTTTTTTATGTTGTCGCAGGTTTGTCATCCAATGTGAAGGGGACTCAAAAGGAAATGGAGTAAATTTTACAGGGATTGTTGTTGTCAATATATTACTGCAAATATGTGAAAAGTATTTCAGTCATTAGGCGCTTTTAATTTGAACTTGTGAAGCAGAAACAATGATGTAGTTAAATCTACATTATTATTTAATTCAACACAAATTAATCAAAGTGAAGATGTGTCCATACTCAAACTTTGTGCCTACAAGGCACAAAAGCTGGTGTTCCCCCCTTCGCTTATCTAGCATTGATTTTTGATTTTGGCAGATAATCTTAGGACCCAAGTCAGATGAAAAGTATGGGGGGTGGGGGGTGGGGGGTGAGCTGAAGGAGATCCAAAGAGTGAAAATGATAAATAGGCAAAGTGAATTTTCTGAAGTTCAAATCTCAAATGTTTGTGGGTCCTTATCAAGTCTGTGGTTCATATGCAGGCTAAAAAAATATAGTTGGATAACCCATCATTACAAGAAGGAACAAAGGAGGTAATGTGGAAAAGTTGTAACATCAAATCTTTAGCAGTTTGGGTTGTGTGCATCTAATTATGTGGTGCATGCTTCCTAAATTTTGAAGAAAAGTAAAACACCCCCATCAAATATATTTGATTATTTAAAATGAGTTGTTTCTCATCTAATTCACACTTTTATACATGTGAACAAAACCTCTCTTGTGAAACAGGCAAACAGAGATCCTAATGGCTCTTCATTGGGAGGGAGTGAGATTAATCTGAATGTGAATTTAGCTGTACATAGCATCTCATGCAGTTATGTTTGAAAAGCTGTACTTTACAGTTTTTTTATTAAGACTGCACCCAATATGGGAAGTGAAAAGTCTTCAACTTCAGAATTTAAGTCCTTCATTGTTTGTTAAAATAAATATAAAATAAAATAAATAAATAAATAAATAAATAAATCAAGCCTACTTGGTTCCATTCAGGAAATTTTGCATTTAAGTCAGCAAGTGTTTTGTTAATACTCTAACAGGTGAGTTTTCAAACCAAACTCTCAGGGTTTTTTTTTTTTTTTTTACTAATTTTGCTCATTAGGATCAGAGTATGTTGTTTTCACTGGTGTGTTGCGAAAGTAGATGAGGTAGAATTCAAATGAAGTTGCACTTAATTTTATTCATGCTAAAGGGATTTCTTGAACGCTGTAACAGCTGGTAACAATTACAGCTGACATATATCTTCATTTGGAGAAGTTTCACATTTGAATGGGTTTTTGTTGGGAGAGTGGGCTGCAGCCACTAAAAAAAAGTAAACAGTCCAGTTTACTCTGAGTTTGCTTGCAGAGTTTTAAATGAACTGTTATGTTTGTTCATTCTTCTTTTTTTTTCCTGTTCTGTAGATTAAATAATTATTTTTTGCTTGCTTTACCTAAGATTTGTTTTTTTTTATTATTGTTTAAAGAGGTGAAAGATGCATTGCAGTAGCTTCTAAGACATTTCTTAGTGGGTGCAGTCGTCTTAAATATGACTATGATCTGAAATAATTAATTAAAAAATAAATAATTGATTTTTATCATTTTAATAATGAAGCTATGGCAGTGTTTCAATTTGTTCACATCAAGGAAAAAAAGAC
>NW_013952526.1:222487-228560 GCF_001266775.1 Austrofundulus limnaeus | reverse complement strand
TATATACATACAGTATATTAGAGCATAAATGACACTGTAAACAAGGACAAGTGAGGTGAGAACATTTCAACAAATTGTTTCAAATCTAAAAATTATATGTAAAGTTAAGCTCCTTGGTGTTTCCTGTGGTAGAAGAGACTTGGTGACCCTGTTTAAACTTTACGTTCTTCCCTCTGATGCACTGCATATCCTCAGGCTTGACTTTTTAATGGTGGAATTGAAGGGCTCTTTGCAACCAATTAAATACAACATCAGTGAGTGGGCACGAGCCTTTATCAGTCTGAACTTGAACATCATGCAAACTTAGCATCTTATGATGAAATTAACAGTCAATGTAAAAACTTCAGTTGGTTTATAAGTAAAATAATTCTAAAAATGTATCTCCACATTGTTCTAAATGGAGAAAAAGATAACAGAAAAAAAGATTTTTTAGTAAATATTGATCCAATGTAAGAATTAACTGTTAATTTCATCATTACATTCACATGGAGACTGTTGAAACAGTGATAAAATTAAATGGTTATCAGTCTAAAAACACCATTTAATCAAGTATCTGATTATCACATTGAACACTGCACTGGTGCTCAGTTTGAAGGACTCTCAGAYGTTTGCAGTTTGGGACAGAGAGTTGAGCTTTAAACTGTTTTTTTGTAAATAACGTTTACACAGAACACTGGTACATTGGGATTATTGATGCAATTGAATACTGCAGAGTTTGCCCTCCAAAACACAATATGAAGATAAACAAAAATAATGATGATATAAACTGAAGGGCACACACACTTGCACCAACATATTGACTGAACCTTGACAGAATTTAGCCATCACAGTTAGATAAATTAAAGCAGCAGCTGTTTGTTTTTCTCTAGTAATATGCTTAGATACTCTCATCTATAGGCAACTGCATGGACGTGAACACACTCTCACATACACAAACACACAGAGATGCAAATGAACAAARCTCTCTGTCGCATCTGTATCCAGAAAGCTTTCTTGCTGTGACTTGTAGAAGGTAATTTTACCCTTCACCTTCATTTAATTAGAAGCAGCGAGTGAAAAGGGCAGGATTTGAATCTTTCTGGCAAGGCCAGCATGTAATGCAGCTCACTGTTGGACCTGAGCAAGTTGACTCACCGAAATCATGTTCAACAAAATCCCTGAAATGCCCCATGCCCTCACACACACAATCTCACACCTGCATACAAAAGTACACAAATACGTGTTTTTTTTCTCACTTTGCACTTAATCTACACTGCATTATATATATATATATATATATATAATCTCCTCATTCATGCAAGCAAAGTACATAAAACAACTTTTTTGTTTGCTTGCTTTACTAAAATCTGCCATTATATCAAGATGTGTTTGCTTAGTTTAGATCCTTCTCAGTGCCACTTTTGGATAGAGAGCATCTAGACACAACTAACGACAACACATTTGACATAATAAACTTAAAAATATATTGATCTTTGTGCAAGCCACTGGGATTGAGACAAATTGTGTGTGTGTGTTGTGTGTGTATGTATGTATAAACAAAAGTAGAAACTAAAATAAAGACTTCTGCAGTGAGTTGTTTTAAAATCACTGTAGATTTAGCTTTTAAATTGTTCAGGCACAACACAGGGAAATATGCACACATTACTTTCACCAGACTTGTGAAGACATGCAGGCCATTTTTATTAACCTTAATTACTGTGAAATTGTGTGAAAAAGTCCAATTCATTAGTCACTTTCATGCACTGTTTTGTTAGTTTGTAAGCTAAAAGCTCAGTTCACCCACAGTAAAATTAAGACATGACAAATTTGCACATCTGGGCAGTTTAAAACTATTTTGATATGATATTATTCCAAAGAAAATTAAAGAGTACCTTATTGCACAGTAATTTATCACCCGCCAATTTACTGTTAAAAGGCTACATATTTTATAGCCAACAAATAGCAGTTAAGAATTGCATACCAGGTTAAAAGTACATTCACTTTGGAACTATTTAACTCATTATTTATTTGGGAATGTTTTGTACTACTCCATATGCAGCCAATGAACATTAACCCAAAAAACCAGTGTTTAAAATCCAAATGTTTTATTCTTCTTGCAAATATGATGTGGACTTTGACTTATATGATAAGCAAGTGTGAAAACTTGCAGATTTATGATTTGAGACCTRGAATTTCTACAAACCATTTCATTGTTTCTGATCAGGTTAATTTTGACTTTGAAGATTACTTATTATTTATCCATGCATCCATGCATTCCTCCATCCATCAGCTTCCACTTGTTCTATTGTCGAGTCRCAGGGCAGCAGCTTGAGCAGGAAGGGTCAGACATCTKTCTCCACAGCCATCTTTTCCAGCTTTTCTGAAAGGACCCCAAGGCTTTCTCTGGCTAGCCAAGAGGCATTGTCCCTCCAGTGTGTCCTGGGTCTTCTCGRAGGGTTTTTCTCCCARTTGGACATGCCCAAAGCCCTTCCCTATGGAGGTGTCCAGGGACCATCCTAACCAGATGTCCTAATCACTTCAACTAGCTCCTCTCAATATGGAGGAGCAGTGGCTCTACTGAACCTCTCCTGTAAGACTGAACTTCTCACCCTTTCTCTAAGGGAGAGTACAGCTACCTTGCAGAGAAAMCTCATTTGACTGCTTGTCTCAGCAATCTTGCTCTTTCGATCACTACCCAAAGTTTTTGACCACAGGTGAGGGCAATAACCTGACCGACATGTTGACCTAGARCTTTGCCTTGCAGCTCAATCCCCTCTTCATCACAACAGACCAGCACAGTCCGCAGTACCGCAAAGGCTGCATGGAGCCATCTGTCAGTCTCACACTCTATTCTTTTTTGCACTTATGAGAAAAACCCTGAGAGACTTGTATTTATATGGGCAGAGATGACAGAAGCCTTGCTGTTTTCCTGTTCATTGTTAAGACAATACTAAACAGGAGTTTAGGTGACACATTGAAATTAAAACTTTATCTTATGAATGAGTCAAGGATGAGTCATCTACGAATGCTTGGGATTTCACCTCCATGTTCTGGGTCAACATGTCCACGGAAAGAAAGCAGCCACTGCAAAACAATTGTAATTTTACTTGTCATGTTAAATGTTTTGACCATGTATGCTTTGTGTTTATCGAAACAAAAATGCAAGGACATGGATTTTCAACCCAAAAAGCAAAAACAAAAACATCAAATATAGATGAACGATGGAAAATGCTATATTATTTTGGAGTTACAAATTCCGAAAGAATCATTGTGGCCTTAATAACTTATTTAATAGCTGTCTCTAAAACATTCAATGCTGCAACTATTGTTTGAAACATGTGCCTGAATGCAAATGTGGGAAATATTCCTAATGAAGTATCAGCCAAACAGATGTCAGTGAGAGAACAAGGCAAACAGGTAAGGTTGCCAGGGTCACAGCTGCTGTATGATTGTCACATTTTCAATCATGCTACAGTGCCTGAGCCCTGCAACATCTGCTGCGTGATTCTCTAGGTTCAGAGAAGGAAAGTAGATAAAATGCAGGATGTCAGAAACAGAGAAAATGAAGATGAAATGAGAAAGAGTGAAATAAATAAGAAGAAATTTTAGTAAAGACTCGACAAGTGTGATTGAAAAGTGATAAAGAAAACTGGGGGGAAATAGAAATATGAAAGTTGGGAATATAGAGCAAGAATCTGAACAGACCAAAGACACAGAGAGAGGAAATGTATTTTTTTTCTTTGCAGAATAAGGATGAGAAAAATGGAATAACTGATTAAAGTGTATGATAAGAAGGAAAATGGGGGGAAAGATAACTGGGAAAGAAAAACAGCGTCAGAAAAAAGAAGTGTGGGAGTGAAAGAACACATACAGATAAGAGTTAATAAAAGATAAAATTGCTAGAGGATAGTTTTCTGCTTCACTGGCTTTCAGATATGACCACACCCCAACACAAACAAACACAAACAGATTACAGTCCAAGATTGAAGCAAGAACATGCAGATAGTCAATGCTCTGGGATTAATAATGAGATTTCAGGAGAGAGCGAGTTGTGGGGAGGGGTGGGATTACAGCACCAGGCCCATTGTTGAACCTAATTCCCAACAGACCATGAATGAGCAAAACAAATCTGCTATAAGAGGATTGTAGGGTTTCAACTAAAACTATGTCTCAGATTGTGCACAGAGAATTATCGTGACATTACAAAAATGGAAATTCTGCAGGAATGTTACTGGGGTCTCCGAACTTCATTCAAAAGCCTAATATTTATAGCCGAATTAAAGTAGCAGCAGATAAAGAACAAATCAGTTATGCATTACATTAGTCATCACAATGAATAGCAATAAAATGAAAATAATTTTATTTTTTATAATGGTTTGAAATGTGGCTTGTTGGTAATCAGTGATCAAAAGTGTTTTACTCAGTGTTTATGTTCTTCTCCAAATCAATAAAAAGGAAAAATATTTTCCACCAACAGTGTCAAATTACAAACTACTGATAGTCTCATACATGCACCAAATATGACTCCATATGTGTTTCTRAACTCAACGGGAAATTGAAAGCATGGTTTAAAGCCAAATGATGACTGGACTATATTTAACCTCATACAACATRACATACAGTATAAGATGCCTCACAACTGATTGAAACAACAACTTTTCTTTATTTTTTTGTCATGTGTGAAGTAAACATGCCTCTCTGACCACATCCTTGCAAGAGAGTCAGTTGAAATGGATAAAGTGCATTAGCTGTGCATTATTTTATACATGGTCTCTTTTTGTGAGTCTAACATTAAGAACTGTTGCTTTTGTTGGAATATTTATAAATTTATATGTTTTATAGGCTAATATTGGTTTATTTTTGTTAAGATGTCTACATAAATGTCTGTATATTTAGTGCAAAATTTGATGTTTTCTTGCACTTGGGGAAAAAATCTAAAATAATTTGATTTTCAGTTTATAAAACCAAATATGACTCCAGATGTGTGACATGGAGATAATGTAAGGAATCTGACAAGATCCACAGGACATCGGTGGATCAGCTGGTGTCCTGGTGCAGCTCTAACAACATGGTGATCAACACACAGAAGACAGTGGAGTTAATCGTGGAGTTCAGGAAAGTTACAGCCCCTCCATCCCCTCTGGTTCTCAGCAACTACTCTGTCCCGACTGTGGACTCCTTCCGCTTCTTGGGCACAACCATCACCCAGGACCTCAGGTGGGAGCCGACCATCAGCTCCCTCATAAAGGCCCAGCAAAGGATGTTCTTCCTACGACAGCTGAGGAAGCACAAACTGCCAGAAGAGATGATGGTGCAGTTCTACACAGTCATCATGGAGTCCATCACTATATGGTACACTGGGGCCACAGGCAGAGACAGACAGAGAACGCAGCTGACCCTTTTCATCCTGGTCATAACCTGTTTCATCCCCTCCCCTCAGGCAAAAGACTATGGTCCATACAAACTAGAACCTCTCGSTACAAGAACAGTTTTTTTCCCGTCAGYCATTAGWCTAATRAACRAYGTTTAATCGGCTCTGGCCCATCGTTGCCGGCCACGCTTGCATTTTTGTTCTCATTCTTTGTTTGTATTCTGACTTGTTTTCCTTCCTCACTTCAACYACTTARCTTTAGTTCTCTAAAACCTGAAACATACTCCCTCCGMCGCCGACGAGTCGACGCGCGGTCACGTGGTTGTTCAGTAGTCGTTTTCGCACACACCTTTCATAGCTCCAGAGACACACCGCGCTGAGCTCCTGGGAACCCCGCAACATATGTCACTGCATGGRGTTTCTTCACAAAACAGCYGACAATGCAGGAAAAAAAGTCAGACTCAACCCTCACCCAACATATTTATCCACATCTGTCCTGGTTAAAGCTCCACAGTTTTTATCAGTCAGATTCCTCCGTGCACCACGTGTGTTTAATCTCCATTCATGAGTTTTTCACAGTTTGACTATCTTTATACAACTGTGCTTCCTGGTAACAGTCGGCTCTGGGAGCGAGTCGGGTTTTAATTTCCCTTTTTTTTACCAAGTGGTTGAACTAAATGCAGCGTCTAATAGCGCTTTCAGCACAAACAAACATGCCATGAG
>NW_013952526.1:214005-222226 GCF_001266775.1 Austrofundulus limnaeus | reverse complement strand
TTAACAAAATGCAAGCAGAATATATCTAACGACTGTCTGTCTTAAGTGAGCTTTAAAGCAACTGCTTTGCTCCCAAGCAACAGAAGAAAAGAGAGCTAWATGGTTTTGATTTGACACACATTTAGAAAAGGTGAACGCAGCATGAGTTGAAAGTAAAGCTTGATGGAGATGATGTAAGGAATCTGACAATTTTTACTATGAACTATGTTAGAATGTGTGAAACACATTTCCACCACACTGACACTGAGATATTTCAAAACACAGGAAGATTCATACAAAGTGACTTTTTTTAGATTTGTAAAAATCTCTTTTGGTTTCAACTGCTGAAGTATATGCTGTCCAAAAAAAAAAAAAAAAAGGAAAGAAAGAAAAAAAGAGAAGTTTCATAACTTCCCCAACAAGAACTACTGACATGTGCAGTCACTGCTATTCTAGCCTTTCTAAAGTATGTTAGATTGCTTTCTGATCTTTTCTTTTACAGTCGTTTAGTACATATTTTTTTACCCAGTCACCTTCAGAAACACATTTTATTTAAGCCAATAATAAGTGACCAATGGTTCTGAAATTCAGTCATATACAAAGGCTGTATTTCAAAGATGAAGCTTGTTCAATGCATGACAGTTCAACAAAAGACTTTTTATTGGTATATTTAACAAGCTTATTACTAACAAGAAGTTGCATTCTTATGTTCTTTCTTTTAGTTTAATGTGACAAAAAATTTTTTGGGTATTGCTCATGTACTCTCTATCCCTGTTTTGTCTTCTTCTTGTTTTTCTWCACTATGAACCACAGACTGTACAGTTCGATTTATGCAGCCTGTTTTGAATTATTTACAGTTAATTTAATGTTTAAGCTTTGTCTACATGCTCCATGTCTTGTTTTCTGTTTTTTTTTTTCAGTGTAATTTCATCTATTCAACAGATTTTAATTTATCTGGCAATCAAGACATCTGCTAAATGAGCAAAAAGAAATGCTTATCTCAAAAAGGTCTATCAGTGTGAAAGGTTAGAATAGGTGGACTAAAATGAGGACTAAAAAAAGAGTGTGAAATCATCCTGAGGAAACGAGGTGAGAAGTGCAGTTTTGACAGGAAGCAACAGTACAAATGAGGACTTGAATATGTGAAAATACAGAAAGAGAGGGTTTCCTAGTGATGAAGTGATTCCCCCCCTGTGGTTCTGCCACTAATGAGAACATCTGCATCTGTGAAACATGCAGAGTGCGAGTGATAGCCGAAAGGGGAATGTTGCCTGAAAGGGGAAAATAACTTGACTTAAAGATGCTGACTGCTAACATGCTGCAAAAATTCTGGAAAAAAAATAATAATAGTAAAAAAGCTAAATGTGGTTCAAAGTGTGTGAGGAAGAAAATGTTTTTAGGTGGCATARTTTTCTGGATATGGCACTAGAATCTAATTAATATATTTATTACTTCCAGTAAAACTTTTCACATGTAAATGCATCTATTTTTCTCTCTCTCTCTTCTTTGTAAGGTGCCAGTGCCCAGCTCAGTTTGAGGGACCTGAATGCCAACAGAACAAGCACAGTTTCCATGGCAATGGCTATGCCTGGTTTCCTCCTATGATGCCTTGCTTTGAGAGCCATGTGTCGTTGGAGTTCATCACAGACGTGGTTGATGGACTGCTGCTGTACAGTGGCCCGCTCGCCCAGCTGCAAACCTGGGATCATGAGGATTTCATGGCCATAGGTATGAAACGCCTGAAGCCCACAAACATGTCTCATTTGCCTTTAGTCCAAAGTAGTTTAGTTTGACCATGGCAGATCATCGTTACTGTTTTTATGTCGTATTTCTTGAGAAGGTAAGTGAAGGATAAACCAGACCMGGAAGTCTGTTAGACGACAGAGATAAATTTCTTCACTGCATAAAGAACTGTGCACTTACTGGTCCTTAAATCACTTATATGTTTTGATTTTTCTTATAAATCCAGACTCCACCTCAGCCAGACTTGACAGCATGATGTGACTTTATGCACAAATCACTTCAAAGTGAAGCTTAAGACTATATCTTAAATGAAGTGAGAAATCAAGGATTCTAGTGAGGAGATGCCAGACAAATAAAAATGAAATAGAGAAAAGAGGGAATAATGCTGAGGGGGTAAAAAATCTAAGAAAGTTAAAACTAGATAGAGTTTAGTTYATCAGTGTCAGTAACAAAGTCTTTATATTTTCTCCTCAAATCAATTCAGGGTCATGAGCAACTGTGACAGTCTGATTGATGAGATGTTGGTCATTCGGCAAATACTCTCCTAGAAAATGGAAGAGATTTATTTTTCTATATTTCAAATATTGTTCTTCTGCCCAACCTTGTTCGAATCTGATCATTTGTAGTAATCATCTGCTGCCAAAAGGTTTCTGAATGGCTGTAATCAAACCAGAATGAGTGGCTATCCCTTCTTTCTGTGAAGTCACTGCACCACACTATCGATTATATGGGTTATACATTTGTTTCTCTGTTGACACTATAACATCTTMTGCCATAAATAACCAGATGTTAGATAACATGTCTACTGAAAATAGAAACAAGCACATGACTTATTAGTCTTGCTTTGCTGCTGGACAGAAACCACGTGGTCCCACATTTTATCACACTCCTCACCTATATTTGTGTTGAACTAGATACTTGACAAAGATGTATGACTTAATGTCTGCACCACTGTCTAAAGTGTTTTTGGCCTGAAAGAAAGAAAAGAAACTTTAAAGAAAATAGCATATTTTATCGGTGATACAAAGACACCCCAACCTAAATGTGGTTACATGTTATTAAGTTAGACAGAGGTCAATGCAAATAAACTTTCACTCAGATTTTCATACTGAGAGTCGTTGCTAGAATAAATATTGATTTCAAGTTTAATTCCCTTTGTGTTTTAACTTGGCTTTGCCTAAGGCTCCCTTCACACTGGACCCCCCTTTGGTTGTCAGAGTCTGAAGCAAAATTGGACACGTTGGCCTCATTTCAAGGCTGCAACTGTGATCGGAACAAGGTCATGGCATCAACTTAGTTTAGATGTAATACTCAAGGCAGTAACATTGTGCTTGCATGGTGTGATCTTCTAGCATGTAGCTGCATCCTAAGACTGTAATAGGCATGGCAGGGCAGGTGTAAAAAAACATGGTGAGGGCACAGGAGAACATCTCAGGGACACAGGAAAAAACACAAAAACATTTGCGAGGACAGAGAGCCGAGATTGCTCTCACACTGAAGGACATTCTTGTAAGTTTGCTACAATCCAGCCATGTTGGTTGTGATAAGGGTAGCAAGGCTCTCATCCATTGTCAATGTGGGGCTAAGGGTTAAGTACTTCCTGTTACATTCACAGTTCTGTTACTCACTAAATATATACATAGAGTACAGGTGTGAACAGAGCTTGGTAGTTAGTAGCCGTAGAGATAAAGTAAAAAAAAACTGCTTTGTTTCTGCAGTAATAATCTTGTTCTTTAAGAACAATAAAAGTTTAATGAACAGCAGGAATTAGTGACAGATAAAACAAGAGGAGAAAAAGTGTTGTAGGTTTTGTTATATTTAGGATCTTAATCTGTTAGGCTCACACCTCCTTGTCTCTCTCGCTACCTTTTTTCTTTGCACTGGTCCTCCCTCTCTGCTGTTCTATCACCGCCAAAGTACTATGTGTGGGAAGTGAGGTCTGCCAAAACGAGACGGGTGCGTTGTTTGTGCATTGCTGTTTGGGTGCATATTGTGGACAGGTTTGCAGTTTAATTGATATTTTTTGGGTGGTGTTTTGTTTTGTTTGTTTATTTTAACACCTTTGCTGTCTTTTTATTCTGTGTTCGTGTGCCTGTGTTCGGTTATTGGGTCGTAAAATTTAGGATTAGGCTAGTTGAGTTGTTAGTGGGATCCATGTGCAGCATGTAATTAGAGCCAGGCTGTATATATTTAGAGCTCTAATTAACTTGTTTCAAGGTTGACCTACTGCATGTAACAAATCCATCAGCAAGCCTAGACTGAGCTGGAGCTTAATATTACTGCACTGCAGCATGTAAGTTTTATTTAAATCACCATTTTAGCTTTCATGAAAAATGCTAACTGGAAAAAAAACAGGATTTCTGGAAATCTGCATGTTGAAACTTCACCTTTAAATGCATCAGTAGCAATAATAGCATTACTTATTACAAATACTTATGTTCATTAAAAGTTGGTTTTTTTCTTAAGTTTGATTGAAAGGTCTTGTCATGTATTAATAAGAGGAAATGCTTAAAAGAGGAAAGACTGTAACATTAATGCATTTACCTGGGATTTTACAGATTAATTTAAAGTGACATTCAAGAAAGTTTCTTGGATTCTCATGGTATAAATATTTCCAGAATTTGCAGAAGAAGCTCAGTTTTATCAAATATAAGAACAATAAATTAGTAATTGCCTATTAGGCAGAGTGCAGACAAGTTTAATTTAGTCTCTCCGTGTTGCAGCATATATGTCATATTTCCAGTCTTTTCAGTTTCCTTTATTCTCTAGATATTTTTGAACAATAACATCACATTATTTTCTGTGGAACTTCCAAATAAGGTCATAGCCTTCTAGCTTACCAATTTAGCCAATCTGAAGTTTTTCACATTTGTCATTATCATTCTCCTCTTCCTCTGGGTCAGATTCTGGCTCAAACATGTAAGGTTAGATGGACAAGTCTTACTTTGTTGACATCTTTCAATCAGTTTATAAATAAAAAGTCTCTGTACCTGGAGTTGGGGCGGGATGTGAAGTGCCTCATTTGCATTTATAGAGACAGCACCAAATCTAGTTGCTCCCAAACGCACCTCTGAACAGAAGCTGTGGCGCTACTGTAATGAGGGATTCAGGACGTAGCTTTGCAGTTCCACTTATAGACAACTACTGAATGATTTAAATGGCAAAAGAACTGATTTAAAAGCATGTGTCCCATTTAAAAAGCAGACGGGAAATTATGCCATGCAATGCATGTTTAGTTAGTACAGATGAAAATAATAAAACACATTTGTTAATAAACATCCAAAAACTGGAGAAAGCACAAGTTCAAAAATAGAAGTAAAATCAGTGAACTACATGTTGCAYATATGATTTATATGATGACACAGTGGGTAGTAGGTGGGACTGATGTAAGGCATCTCTCCACACTGGAATATGCTCCAGTCATATTCTCCACAGCCTATTAGATTTAATTTAATTGTAACTGTGTGTCAGGAAATTTGGAAAGTCTCCTTCCCTGTGAAGGTATTCACAACATGGCTACACCACAGTTACTCACCAATTAGGTTTGCCACTTCCATTAATGGACTGCAGGGTGGTGTGGCATCGACACGAGGCCGACTAGAGCAGTACTTCCTTCAAATTCTCAACAAACTTAGCCGTGCTGATGCTCACAGGCATCACATCACGGCCTTGCAATGCATATTGTGTGCATGCTCAAATCCCTTTCACAACCTGTTCTACTGTATGGCAGATAATGTGGAGTTTTCTACTTTCCTAATGCTCGTCAAGACCATTGTTGTTCTAAACAGTTTCTGTAGAATTTCTTCTTTCACTGAGGAGCTCTTTGAATAGAATGAAAATAAAATGAAACCTCAATGAGATTTCAGAGTGTTTGCTTTGTAAAAGGTTCAAATGATTTTATGTGTCATCCATGTTCTGGTTGATTATTTTATGTTGGACAAAGTTGTCATCCAGTGTGAAAAGTAATTAAATAAACATGAGAAACTAGAGAGGAAGAGCACCGTGTTTACTCTGGAGGTGTTCATTTGACACAAATTATTTCCTCTGATTAGAATCTCACTTATTTGCTCTATTTGTTACGTTTTTATTGAGTGGAAGGGAAGTTTCAGGTGTGTTAGGTTGCTAGGACACTGGTAAGCCTCCTTTTTTACAACGTTTTGTGTACTTGTGTAACTGAAGTCTTTTTTTATTAGAACTGCACAGTGTCTTAGCAGGAGTTTAATGCAATCTGATCTCGTACTAAACAATAAAAGCTTTGATTATGCACTCTATAAAGCTATAGTGAATTAAGGCCTAATAACAAGGGGAATCAAATTAAGAAAAAAATATTTACTTTCAGATTAAACATATTGAAAACTGAATGCTGAATGTTTCATTTCAGCATTAATGTATTACAAGATCTCTGCTTGAAAAATAAAGGGAATTGCACCATACAAGTGGTAAAACTTAATGTTGAGTGTGTAGTTCACAAGGAAAATTTTATTATTAGCACACAGGTGTTTGTTATAAAAAAGTGTTAAAAATCTGATCAGCTTTTTAAAAATGTATTTAGCTTAAATGTATTGACTTCAAATTGTATTTTTTAATTGTTGTGTGTGATTTTATCTTGTAAAATACATTTTAAGGGATTCTGCCAACTGAATCTCATATTTTTTTCCTCACACACATATTTATATAWACTACCACATGCAGACCTTCAGCTTCTTATTCAGATGTGCTTTGCTCTTCCAAAGCCACCCACTCATACACCCTTTTTCCTGCCGAAGGGCTGTTGTGCCAAACCAGCCCTGCTGTGTAGGCCAGAGAAAGTGGAATGCTCAAACACACTGGCAACTCAGCAGCATGCAGTTTCCAATCTCTGGCCACTTGGATAAGAGGATATTGCATGGCTATAACACAATGTCTTGTTTGTGCATGTAGAGCACATAACAAAACAAACCAAAGCTGACCTCTTCTGCTCTAGAAAAGCCCACAGTATTGAATCTTAAATACATTTACCTTCACAGGAAAGCTGTACTTGCTGAGGCTCAGATGATTATACATATACTGTACATAGTCATTCTCTAATTTATTTTTAGATTGACACACATTTTCTCTAAATAAACCTTTTAGATTAGGTGATCATAAAGTTTATTTTTATTTTGGGTTTTTTTTTTTAGTTTTTTAGTTTTTATTTTTTACCATACAGCTGCAACAGGAAAAGCTCCATTTCATTGGCACTTATTGATATTTTAATGAAAGTGATATGGTTCACACGCTAATGCTGTACCTAAACTGTTTGAGAAAACTTTGTGTCTGGTCAGAATGTCACAAAATATTTTAGACTAAGAGGAATTACTCCATTAAAACTATTTAAACAACATCATTAATGATATAATGCACTATCCAGACAAATAAAGCAATACCCACTTTAGGACAGTTATCATTTTTTTTTCTGTTTTTCTAGACGGCAAACTTTTGATCTGGCTTTCTCTTAATCAGCTGTTTGTGGATGCATTAAGTTTGATCAACATATGATTGACAGGCAACAAGGAATATATTTTGCTCATTGCATTAATACTTAACACACAGAATATTAGACTTTTAGTAACAGGAGAACATTAATATCTGCTCTGAACTTCTTGTTTATCRTTTAATTTTCTAATCTATTATTTTATGGACAATTGATAATATTGATATCTTAAATGACATATTAGAAAAAATTATCTTTATTTTCGGCACATGAAAAATAAAGAAAAAAAGATGTTTATGTATTTCTTTATGCAGTTTGTGGCTGACTTTAAGATTTACTGACTTTTTTTTATCAAACTACTATTTTAATCAGAGGTTGTTTATCATTGTAATGGATTGTGCCCAGCAGGACCACCAGTAAGAGACGAACATGACTGGAAGCATTGGGTTTGCTCTTAGACACCTGCATGCAAAGCCTATCCGCCAGCCGCCCCTCCTTTCCCAATCAATAAACAAATTAACAAGGCAAATAAAATTTGTTTAATTACAAGAGCCATTTAGAATGAGTTGCAGACAAGGGGATCAGATAAGGATTCCCCTTAAACCCAGAGGAAGACACACACTTAATATAGCTGTTTATTTGCTTGTGTGGTGCCACTATCAAAATGAAAGACTGGGTGACAAATGGAGATCATAAATGGGGGGAAAAAAGGAAATAAATCAAGCAAGCATCAGCACACATAAATGCACAGATTTGTAGATGTCTTATGTTCAATTTCCACTAAACTGTGATGCAGCAGTTCCTCCAAGCCTGGCTCTATACTGGCTTTAAAAAAAGGAACTGCTGGATGCAGAGATCCAATATGCATTGACTGCAGGGCTGGCTAGCTATCTGACAGATCGTTTATACAAGGAGATCTGTGCTTTAAACTTGCTGTTTCGCCTGCTGATTTGTACACAGACTGACTTCTGTGGGCTTGAGTGTGTTTGGGTGTGTGTGTGTGTGTGTGTGTGTGTGTGTGTGTGTGTGTGTGTGTGTGTGTGTGTG
>NW_013952526.1:212668-213975 GCF_001266775.1 Austrofundulus limnaeus | reverse complement strand
GTGTGTGTGTGTGTGTGTGTGTGTGTGTGTGGCGGGGGGCATGGCAGTGTGATTTGTAATGCTGTTTATGCAGTCCATATGCTCTCTGTTTGACTCTTGTGTATCTTCAGGCCCTTAGAGGAGGAGGGAATTTTTTTTTATATTTGAGACCCCCAACTCTGTGGGAGTTCAGACTTGCCTTGTAGACAAAGCACACACTTCTGCACTCTCTAACTCCTTCTTATCGTCTCTTTCGCTCTCTCTGCCTCCTGTCTTTGTCAGAGTAGGAGGTAATGAATTACGTATGAGTAGCAGAAAAGGAGCATGGCCGTGTGGATGAGCCCTTTAAGAGCAAAGTCTTGTCCTAACCCTGTTGCTCCAGGACCATTTAAAAGGCATGCCGGCTCCTATGAAGATCCCATTTGGCCTTTCAGTCGGCTTCACTCCAGCAAGCCTATCACAATCGTTTTCTCTTTTCTTCTTTGTGTGTCTCTATGGGCTCTTTCACATACTTACTATCCATTCACAGTTGGCTGTGCACCAAAACACAAATTAAACAAATGTTTTCTTCTACTGCAGAAACAATAATTTGCATGTTTCTTAATTTGGTTAATTGGCAGATTTTATTTATTTTTTTTAACTATAAGGTACCAGACTGAAGGTGAACAGAATGTTTTGTTTTGAGTCTTTGTAAGTCTTAAAGATGATTTCACTCCTCCTTCAGACAAACTTAAATGTTTTTTTTTTATCTTGAAACACTTCAAAGAGTGATCCCAGCATTTCTTTAGTTAACCTGAACAGCTGTAAAAGAACAAAACAGAAAAAAGTTTAAACATAGCTATTTGTTACAAATTAATTGAATCAAAGCTGACATGTTTGGTTAAGCAGTTTAAAAAAAATGCCTAATATTAAATACAAACCTAGGTTTATTTTGTGTCTGATAATATTGCTGCTTTTTTAATAAAGTAAAAGTACATTTAACTTGTTTCTCACTTATCAAATTATCATTACAATTAATTTATTTCATTCATTCTGATCCAGATGCACAAAACTCTAAGATAAAACAGAGTGTGCAAGTCAAAAACGTGTTATAACAGTAATTTTATATTTGATTTAAAGTTTTAAATATGGYCATATTTATTTGAACTGTGTTTTGTCAAATTAAACCTTTATATATGTAAGCATAAGTTGTTAAGTCACTTTTTTGTAGTTTCTAAAATTAATAATAAGATAGATAGGTAGGTAGGTAGGTAGGTAGGTAGGTGATAGATAGATAGATAGATAGATAGATAGATAGATAGATAGATAGATAGATAGATAGATAGATA
>NW_013952526.1:208982-212633 GCF_001266775.1 Austrofundulus limnaeus | reverse complement strand
TAGGTAGGTAGGTAGGTAGGTAGGTAGGTAGGTAGGTAGGTAGGTGATAGATAGATAGATAGATATTACTATTTTTGCAAGTCGTTCTGGTCAGTTGTCTTGGCTTTTTTATTCATTTTCTTTAGCTTTTTTCCCACATTTTCTTGCAGCATTTTTTTTCTTTTTTTTTTTCTGTCTCACTGACTTGCATTGCATCTCTCCTGTATAAACAACACTTTATTTTTTATGTCTAAAATTTACATTTATCCTCTGAGGTGAGTGATGTGTTAACTCACCACCGTGCTAAATAATCATTTGCCAAGAACATGTTTTTTAACTGGTTCTGGGGACCTGTCTGTGTTACTATGTTTGTRCTTTTCTGCTCCTCTTAACATTTGATATTAACATGTATATTTGTATATGTATAATGCTGACAAAAACCGGGACTCAATATGGAAAGAAAGTCCTCAGAGACAGAGGTATCTTGGATGAAAATTTGGAGGAGGAAGAAATAAAAAGTGAAATAGGTGAAGAATCCCAGGTGGGACAGTGTGTGAGAATGAGATAAATTAGGTAAGTGAGAAACCAGCAGAGTGTAAAGCCAACAGTATAAAAGCTAAACAAAGGTGAATAGCTTTGGATAGAGCTGAAATAATGAATTTACTTTGTTCTTTCAGCCAATTTCTAGACCTCAGCTAGAAGATTAAAATTAATTGGATAATTTCTGATATATAGTAGCCTCTCAMTGTGCAGTTAATTCAAGCAAAATCAACTTGCAGGAAATGGAAAAAGGAGTCATAAAGAGTAGCTTTAACAAGTTTAAATTCAATGTGGATAAAAAAAATAGCAGTTACGTCTTCTTTTTTTTCACTTAGAATACATCTGATGCAACATAATGAATATGCAGACTCTGCTCCACCTTTACAACACAGGTCAAGGAAAGCTGCAYGTTATTTACTCACATAGACATAATTACATTTAGCTTAAGGTGAAGTTGCATTTGGATCCATGCCATGGAATCAGCTGAGAAGGTGCACACAGGCTCTAACAGTCAACTTGAATTCTAGCTTTTATAAGCAAGCCCAATGGAAAACAGTTTTCCACACAGACACAATAAAGTGAAATGTCTGTAGAAAGCATTAGCAAATTTTTGAAAGCTGTTCAATGCAAGATGTCAGTTACGGTGGGAAAAAAAGGTAATGCAAGAGTGAAGCAAGTCAGGAGGTAAAATAGAGAAACAGGAGATGAAAGGCTGCTGACACACAGACTGGCAGTGGAAAAGATGTTATAAGAGGGATGAAGGAAGCTCAGCTGAACTCAGAAACACACAGAAGTTAGAGCAGCAAAGAGGGAATTTGATTTTTGGCAGCCCCTTTTGACTTTGAGCGTCAGCTCTGCCATACATCAAGACAAATCTGAGTGTTTAGGTGAGTAAAATTTACACTAGAGCTCTGTCTTAATTTTTCAGTGGTAATTATTGTTCTACATCGTTGACTAAACCTTCTGTTTTCAGGCTACAGTTTAACAGTAAAAGGCCCATTGAGAGCTTTTATAATAAAACCAAAGATCAAACACTTTTGTGCAAACTTAATCCCTAATTTAGGCACTGGATAATAAAGAGTGTAGCTTCAGGGTGCCTGTAGGGAAAACTAGAAACCATAAGCTATTAGATGTAAATTACAATGTCATATTTTTTAATTGAATTACACCAGTACGTAAATGTATGGCACTGACGTTAAATTCAATTCCAAGGTTAGGTCACTCCAGCTGTCTAACACTATTAACACTGATGTATGTTTGTTGTTTTGTTTTTCTATTCTGGATCAAGATGAAAGCCAAAGTCACTTAAGCCACATCCCTGTATTCATAAACGTAAAGATAAATAAAAAAAAATGTTAATAATATCAGGGACGGTATGTTTTGCCTGCTGCAATCCTAAAAATATTAAATAAATGAATAAATATTTTACTGTCTTTCTATATAGCGGTTCGTTGACAGCCTTTAGTGGTATGAATGTTCTCTAACAGTTGTGGTGTCCCAACAACAATATCAATCAATCGTAATCGAGTATTTTTGTTTGCTTGTTTTGTTTGGGCATCAGGACAGTGAAGACACTACAGATTCCATCCTTTAACCTTGCCTCTTACTGGTTTGTCTGTGCGCAAGTTGGGCTTTGCTCAGTCAGAAGCCAAGAGGGGCTTCTCAGACTCTGGTAAAAAGTCTGAAACTGTTTTTACACATCATCCAGACTCTGTATATTTTCCAGAAATGCCAATGCACAACACATCTTCCTATGTCATGTAAGATTAGACATAATGTGTCAAAAAGTGCCCGTAGGCAAACCTCAAGTTGTTACTGAAGTATGGTCATGTGTGCATGATGGAGAAAACAAATGCTCTGTGTGCGACTAGTTGAATGAGAAACAAAAWAAGGGCTGTTGGTCAGCAGAAGACCTCGTTACATTCCTTATAATCCATTGATGTAGTTTTTTGTTTGTCTTTCTGTTCGTTTTGTTTTCTCTTTACATTGCTTGTGGCAGTTCATGGTCTTTATAATTGGGGTTATCTGGTCTTTTAGCTCCTGCTTCAGAGTGGGGCATCTCTTAACTCAGCAGTGACTTAAGTGATTTAAGGTGGTACGGTTAGTTTGTTTTTAAGTGTACATCTATTAGACGGGAAAATGTAATGCTCTTCAAGGCCCCTTACTATAAATCAACAAATACAATGCTAAAGTAGAAGCTGCTTAACTGTCACTGTCTGSTATGACATAATTTCCTTTAGATGCAGCACAAACTACACTGATRAGTATTTCACTCCTAGAACTGCTTCTGAATGTTTAGTAGACCTCTTTTAATTTCCGCTTTAAAACATTTCAAATAAATGCAGTCTTTCATTGTTGTTAGTGGTGAATGTCACATGTGTAAAGGTTATGGTTGTGTTGATCATCAGTCAAGTGTTGTTCAATCCCAATKTTCCCTTAGTGGTGCAAAAGGAAGACATACAATAAGTACTTGTGACAACATGATGGGACTCACAAAGGTTTAGTTCAAAAGCGCCAATGGTGTAAAATGTGTTGTTGAACCAAGCTAAAGTTTAATTATGACTAAATAGTGAACTTTTAGAGGTTTTGTTTCTGTGTCCACATGAGTTTTAGAAGTTCAGAATGTGTGATGATGGATTGTTAATGTCGGCTGGTAGACAATGCTGTCCCATAATTCTTTACATATGGTGCAAAGCACACAAGCTTTCTTAACCACTTCATTAACTTTTAATTTCCCATTTGAGTAAGTCACAAAATAGAATGCAATAACTTTTGTTTGATGTTTGGTGACTGCAATGAAGGGGGAAAAAAGGAAACCATCACAACAGCTTTTGTGCTATAATCCTTGTTAAGCTAATAAACAGAGACAACACAAGAAATTGGCAGTGCTCTGTACCAAACTGTCAGCTTGCATTCTTTAATAAATGGGTACTTCATACACATCCTAATTCTGTGTCATGCATCATCCTGTTGCAGTGGTTTCAATGGTCTACTAACACCAATAACAAATAGCTCTAAAAACAAAGAAAATTACACCATCCCCTTCCTTCCTTCCTTCATTCCTCTCTCTCTCTCTCTCTCTCTCTCTCTCTCTCTCTCTCTCTCTCTCTCTCTCTCTCTCTCTCTCTCTCT
>NW_013952526.1:204252-208959 GCF_001266775.1 Austrofundulus limnaeus | reverse complement strand
CTCTCTCTCTCTCTCTCTCTCTCTCTCTCTCTCTCTCTCTCCAGAACTAATAGATGGGACCCCCACCCTAAAAATCAACCATGGATCCGGCACACTGGTGCTTCAGTTGCCAGGAAATGTCAACGTTGCAGACAGGCGCTGGCATCGACTGGATGTCCGCAGCAACAGCAAGGTGAGACGCATCATCCATTTTACACTAGCTGTCACTTATTTAGAAAATAAACTCCAAGTGTTACTCCTCTGTTACAGATGTATCACAGCTTCAACTCATGTTGCTCCTGCAATCATAGACTAAGTTCTATACYCCTCTGTTTTGTTTTGTTTTTTTCTGTAAAAGCTTTTATTGTATTCCCCAAACACCTCTCCATGTTGCCTGAAACACTGGTGCTCAGTGATTTTCTGTAGAATGTTGYAGCTGAACTCCACCTATTTTGGCTTGAGGAAGACGCTTCACTCTTCTGAACACTCACCCTTCAGTGTTGCCCTCAGTTCAGCTGCAGAGCCTTTAAGTTGTGCATTTATCGCAGGACATGCTTCATGACATGGCCAACATTTGAAGATTTATAKTAAGAACTCAATCCATTGAATGGGTGTTGTTGACTTTGTCTGCTAGATGCTTTTGCTTTTAGCATCCTAAACCTAGAAAATCAAGAAAAGTTCACGTTTTAGTAAGTAATCGTTTTTTAAGATAATACACAAATTGTGATTGTGTTTATTTTATAATTTGCTAGATATAAATAATCCCCATTAATATGTCAGTTCAGGGAAGAAAAAGTTGCACCTTTTGTACAATTTTGCATTAACATCACATAAAGGCAACAATTTCCTGTRATAGACATTAAAATTAATCTATTTTGGACATGAAATCATTACTGTCCTGATATTGGAAATGGTAGTGATGTACTATTATAAAGCTGTCTGAATTGTACAGTGCACAGGAAGATAATTGTAAGAGTGAGACGGATGATTGCATTAGCCCTTCATTGACAGTTTMTGTCTAGTACAGTCGAGTGAATTGAGTTAGTTAAATTAAAATCATTTTAATTTGACTGTGAACTGCCTGCATCTTTTTTTTACATCTGAGGATTTACACACAACCACTTAAAGTTTTATTCCATCTCTTAAATATCAACAAGACTTTGAGAAATCTTATTTTTAGAGGCTTTGATGTAACACAGTTTGACAGCTTCAAACTCATGCCTTACTTTAATCAGGACACATAAAAGCAGCTGGACAGGCTTTGCCTCTTTTTATTATCATATAAAGAGGTCCCATTTTAGTGAAAGTAAAGGATAAAATTTTTGCTGTTTTTTATAGCAAACACATTCAAATATCTCAAAACTTAGGAATAAATGGCTTCAGAATCAGGCTTATATTGGTGTTAACACAAAATGTATTTAGCCAGACTGTTGCAATTCACAATATGTTGGACTGCATGAATGCTGAAGTACCGGTATTTGTTATTACACCTGGGACTATTCTGCATCTCAATGGCATCATTATGATTGTATCAAATACAAATTTATATTTTTGTCCTGTAAAATTACTAGAATAAAATGCTGCATGTTTATCTGGCTACTTGAGTTCACAAGCAAAAATACCAACGCTGCTCTCTGAAGATTACAGCAAAGACCAAGACCAGTATTTTCCTAACCTCACTGTGTTCAACAGCATTGAAAAATTCAGAAACAACTTGAAAAAACTGAAATGAGTTCATAAAGTCATGGTGCTGAAGGAATGCTTTTTTATTGAAAAGATATGCTAAGGTTATATTTAAATGAAATTGTATGACTGTTGTGAGAATCATGCTTCATGTTCCTTAAATAGCTTTGACAGTAATTTAACTTGACTTAAAGTGTATTGTATATTTTATTGTAACATAAGCTGCTCTGAATATGTGAAAAAATGTCACTATCTAGAAAAACAGATTTGCATGAGATATGTGCCTAAACTTTTGTATTTTTTAAGAATAATTGTTTGATATTTACCCCAGCATAAAAGGATTACTTTAAGTTTCTATTTCCTTTTAGATATCATACTTTGAATTATGCTTGCTATACCAGAATGTATACAAATTCACCTGTTTATGACTGTCAGTCTTTTCTGTTGTGTGAATATACAGTAAGATAACTGGCAGCGCAAGAGTAACACTGTATATAATATTGGAAGAACTGTGAGTCAGATACCATAGCTGTATTTTGGTGACAACAGTGTAACATACTCTTATTTGTTTTCCTTTTCAGGAAGTACGTTTTACTTTGGATCGATGTTCAGGAGCTGCAGTAATGGAAATGGAAGGTCTGGGCAGCTGGTTGACTACTGAAGACCACTCTTCCTGTGAAGTGACRGGCCTTACACCAAACACTGACAGGTACTCTCAAACAGATATATACTGTATATTGGCCTTTAACTGTTTGTTTTAACTGAAGTCGTCCAGAGGAACAGTATCAGGTGGTGGTCATACCCTCAGCTTGGACCATGGTGCAACAGATGAGACATTCAAGTCATCTAGTTGGTATTTGCTCAGATTTGCTGAGAATGACATGGTAAAATGATTCAACAGCCTTTATGATTAAGTTTTATTTCTTGTGTTGAATGGTATATGGCAGATTAGAACAAAATGGTTAAAAGTGAAATTATTAGCTAACATAATTTTCCAGCAGTTCTGTTTAAATGATTCATGTTGCTGTTTGACATTTTTTAAAGGGGCAATATCATGTGCTTTTCAAGCCTATATTTCAACTTTATACTAAAATAAAGTAACTATGTCACATTTTCAGCTTATGAAAGAGCTATATATTTGTAAAAATCTCCAAAACAATTTACTTCTCATCTTGACAGTTTCTAAATGCCTTGAAATAGGTCTCTGTCTCTTTAAGAACATCCAACCACTTCGGTCCCACCCATTTCAGCACGTCACCACAACAGTTTCATGCCGCCGCTTTCAACCAGTATTAGGAGCACTTTTGTAGTTACGACAACTGTTGTTTCTTTACCTGTGTCGCTACTGTCTAAGAGCAGACGTGCAGTTCCTCAGGGTRTTTGCTGATTGCTGCTGCCGTAGCCTGCCGGAGTCGCGGAGTGGGTGGGATGGGGTCRCTCTGCCATGAGGAAGYTTGGCTTAAAGACACRTCCCAGAGGCATTTCTTGTCCCAAAAGGCGTTTCTGGTCCCCACCTGTCATTTTGCTCCTCAGCATGGCTGCCTAAAAATGCTGCAGGATTTCTCAAACATGCATGAATGAGTCAAAGCAAGGCTTTGTGTATGTTTTTATGAGAGTAGAACATTATAACATGATATAAAACTCAAAAAAGTTGATTTTACATGATATTGCCCCTTTAATTATACTGACATTTTAGCCCAAATGACTGCATATGTTCTGAGTACAGTGGCCCCTAATAAGTGCCTTTAGGAATACCTTTTTTTGTCCATGCCTCTGTGTTTTAGACACCTGAACATGAGTCAAGTGCTCCAGCTTGGTGGTGTGAACGAGGACATCCCTTACATCTACCCTCAGCTTCAGCACAAACACTTCACTGGCTGCATCCGCAACCTCATTGTGGACAGCAAGGTAACACGCACACACACACACACACACACACATGAACACCCATAGATAATCAAACAACCACTTCAACATCAGCAGCCAAGCAAACTCCAGCTCACACCTGCACTCTAGCTGATAAATACATTAATGACACATTTCAACATTCACAGTGCCCTTGTGCCTTGTAAAGGAGGTGCTTCTGCTTTTAACTGTAACCTCAAAGTATTTCCAAATACATGTGCACATGCTCTCTGAAAGTGAAATGGAATATCAGCTTTCCCACTGCTTCCCAGTTTTACTTCAACCTGCTGCTGGTGTGTTGGCTTTAAAAAAGTCATAGACTTCCATGGTCGACCACGACAATCCAAGCAGAGCCCCGTCTAAGCCCAAATCATTTCTGTTTGAGCAGAAACTTCTGGTGTAAAATATGTGTGCGAACCTGCAGCTTTCAGAAGCAATAAAAAATGCTTTCTCTGTCGAAGCTTTTAGCTTAGGGAAAAAAATAAAAAAGCTTAGATTTGATTCCAACCCAGTGGGGTTTAGTCCAGTACTCCTGGTAATTAAAGAGAAGAAGTTTCTTCTGTATTATTTTTTTATATATTTGCATTATGATGTTACAAGAAGAATGATGTTATAAATGATATATGTTGAAGGTTTGCAGTATGTGTGATTTACCTTATCCAGAGACTTAATGAGAGGCTGCTCAAACACTGTGTACTAATGAGAGAAATCTGCATGATGTGTGTGGGCGGACATGAAGATAATAAATCTCCAAAGAGCAAGCAACAGTAGGCGTACTGATGATTAATAATGTTGATAGACATGTTCCGGCATTGTATGTTTTTTTTTCCTCTCTCCTTTATTTTTTTTTCCTTTGCTGGTGTTTTATTTTCTCTGAAAGCATTAATGTTTCACTTCCATCGCCATAGCAACATCATCTACATTCAGGATGTAAGTGTCTGTGAGAAGGTAACAGTAGTTCACTCTGATTTTTGCATGCCCCTGTTTTTGAGCCGTACAGCCTGGGAGAGTACCATGTCAGCTCCATTAAACCTTTTCAGTTGTGAAGTGAGGCTTTATGTAAACAGTCAACTGTGAAGAGAAAAGACTGGTCCGAACTAAAAGCAGGGGGAATATAAAGGGAAAAAAATGTTTTTTTTT
>NW_013952526.1:183477-202937 GCF_001266775.1 Austrofundulus limnaeus | reverse complement strand
TATATATATATAGTACTGGTAAGTAAACTTTTTATTGCCCTTAGTTAACAGCACCATGCATATAATATTCATGAGTTATCCTTCAGTCATGTCTTGAGACCCACATGAGGTGGTGGTCTTTTCCTGCAGACATACAGCTTTCTGCAAGTAATCACTTTTCCCCCCACTATCTGCAGAATATTTCTGTATTACACCCTGTAAGGTTCTGTTGACACGCTGTGTTGACACTAGCCAATGACAGCTGAAGGCTTTGAATAAAAAAAATCAGTTCATTTGTTTGTTTAATAATATATTTTGATCCAAAGTTCTACTTATGGGCTAATTTGTAATGTGACTTCCCTCACCGCAGAGCACATGCACAGATGGGCATTTTATTTTAGTTTCGAACTTATTTTTCCTCTTTGTGTGGGCTGTGACATGTTTATACCCAGCACCTGACATTAATYTTGGCAAATAGGGCTCCAACAGTGTGTCTGTCTAAAGGAGTGACATTCTTCTCGGCTGAAGCCACTCTGTGCCATTTCTGCAGAAAGAAGCAGGTGGACTTTTGCCCTTAAGTGCTTAGTTTAGACTCTTCCACAGTCATTTATACAGTTGTAAACTCAAATCAGCTGCAGACACAACAACACACCTTTTTGTTGCTGTTTCTGAATTTTTCTTTGGTTTCAGCTTTTCCTAATCAATTGGATCTGTAAAAGGCATGCAGCACTCAAAGGTCAACAACCAATCAAATGTGTCTTTGCTGGGACTCACCAGCTTCTTAATGACATGAATCAGCTTTTTTTATCCTTTTACACTCCTGGTTCTACTTGGTATCAAAAAACTGCTGCTCAGAATAGTTAATAAGTGAAGGCCACATGTTTAAGTATTCAAAGCTCTCTCATCCTCTTAGCTCTCTTTGCAGTATGTCATGCTGGTTTCCATCAGAGGGCCTGGTCCAGTGTTTATTTCTTTATTTATTTTCACCATCAGAAGAGTAAGTTAGTCATATAAAGAATATAAACAGATGTTGAAAGAAAGACGAGTGTGGGGGAAGAAGAAAAGGCTACACCGTACTCTGAGCTTATGTCCTTCAGCATATTTTAAAAGTTTCGTCCTCAGTTCTTTCATTTTCACACAGCTTGACTTTACTTGTTTGGAGAACTTTGACTCCCCCTGTGGAGATGCTTGCATGTCTGTACTGTACGTTCCACAAACCCCACCTTTCTGATGGTGGTGTGCCTTTTAGGCTCCCATTAAGCTGTTTACTTATTGGGAACATGACTTTTCCAGTGTWTCTTTTTACAACCCTTTCTCTTTTAACCTCATAACTTCCTATAACTTTTCATCTCTCCATCTTTTTCGTCCTTCACTTTGTCCTTTTCTCTCATTTCCCAACATGTGCCACACCTTCATCTCCTCCTCTCTATCTCCACCGTTCAGCTTTATGACTTGGGCTCCCCGGCTGACTACCAGTCCAGCTCTCCGGGCTGCCTGACCACAGACAGCAGCTGCGTCAACATGGGCTATCCGTCCTGTGGCCACCGTGGTCGCTGTCACGGTGAGTGGGGGTCCTTCAGCTGCCAGTGTGTTGCCGGCTACATGGGCCACCAGTGTGAAGAAGGTAAGCCAAGCCTTTCTTAGACTCACACATTTCATGAAGCTATGATGTTTCTGACTGTACGGTGTCCAAGAACAAAGACTAAACTAGAAGCACTCGGAGAGTGCAAACCTCCGCCAAGGCCAATTTCTCCCATCCTGTAATAGAGTTAATGTGCAAAAGGAGAGATGGAAACACATTTGCCGAATAAGTTCTGACGTAGTGAACATTTAAGCAGGCAGTAYGCAAGGGATTTTATCCCRGTGGARTCCAATGTGAAAAAAAAAGTCAGACTTGTCACCCGACATCAATCATATACAAACTGCTCTCGGATTAAGCTGTAAATCATCTGTTTTATCCCCTTTTATTGTTTGACTGTCTTTATAAACTGCTTCCTGTTACAGTCGGCTCTGGAAGCAAATGTTGTTTTTTTTTAAACGAGTGATTGAAGCAAAATACAGCGTGTGAACGCTTTCAGCACAAACACTCCCACAAACTTCAGGGCAATCACACAATAAAGTTTTTACATGGAGGGGGTACCAGCAGCTGTTCTGAACAGTGTAGGTTTGGCTTGGCTGCAACAGGACCCTCCTCCCGCAGTCGGTGTGTCCTGTTATTCCCGTAATGTGAAGAGAATCGCATTTCTTTTTGTACATCTCCAGACAGCATGTAACATCGCCAGAAGTAGTTGATAACAGAATAATCAAAACTTTCCTGATAGTACACATACTGGGATGTGTAGTCCCAGCGAATTAGCGACTTGTACTTCCTGTTTCCTACAGGCGTGCGTCTGACGTAATGACACTGCGTAGACTGGCTGATTCGCTCGAATTAAAAGAAAAAAAATCCTGTATCCACACCGTGATCCGGAACATGACCATAATTTAATGGTGTGTTCGTTGGGCCAGTACCCACGTGGTAAAAATGTCATGACAATCCATCCACAAGTTTTTGAGTAATTTTGTCCACAGACAGAACGACAGACATACGTGACTGAAAACATTACCTCCTCCCCTTAGCGGAGGAAATAATCACGATTTTAAAGGACATGTACATGTTCATCACACAGATGCGTGATCTGCAGATGATGGAACTTTACAACTCTGGCCAATTACTTATCGTGTACAGTACACTGCTGCTCTTCTGTGCTTTCTTGACAGTAATAGTAAACAGAGCCATCTGCTCCTTGACATCCTGTACGCAGATGTTATGTAAAATGCATATACAGGTCAGTTGCCTTTTCCTTCAAGGCTTCTTAATTACTGCTGTATAATTTGTGTGTTTCTCAAAGAGCAGCACGTAGGCTCTCAGCAGCAGCCATATTAAGGATCCTCATGGCCCGGGGATGAACGCTCCCTGTGAGCTTGTCTGTGCTGGCCGTATGGTTGTGGAGGCGCTCGCTTTTACTGCAGCTGTTGGAGGAGACTGTTGGATTGAGATGGGATYTTTAATGATCCTGGTCCTGCACTGCACACATCCCAGTTTGAGAAGTGAACCTTAAGTGATGTTTTCTGCTGACCGAAGCACACTGTGCCCAGCTCCACAGTCCTGTTTTGCCACAGTCCTCTGCCTGTGAATGACACTAATTGACAGGGTTTGCTCACACGTACTACTAATTTTATAATAAGTGTGCCGTGCTGTCATGCAGTCATTATTCTTTAACAGTTTGAAAAGTCATTAAAACCAACAGGTGTCACAGAACAAAACATTCAATCAGTGATTTAGTGAGTGAAACAATGAGTAAATGAATGAACAAACAACAATTAATCACTTTTTTATTCATGAGATTATTCATGTTGAAGCAGCTAATTCTACACACCATGCCCAAACCAGGTCATTTGGCTGATCTTTGACAGCACATGAAACCCTCTTTGGAAAAGGAAAAAGTATTGTGGACTCTGGCTGTAACTTTGCAGGATGGAGCAGAAAAAAATAAACCAGAAAACAACTGTTATTGGCTAGTCGTGTTGAGATTTACTCCACAGATTACAACATYCTCAGTGTGAGTGAAGCTGATGAGTCGTTCTCTTCAGTATCTCTTTTTTCTGTCATCTTCAGAGGTTTCAATCACCACTCTTCTTTTTTTTTAAAGCAACTTCTCTAAAATTAGGAAGTGAACACTAAAACCTAATTATAATCTCAAATTCCATATAAACAGCTCCTAATAAATAGCAAACTGCAAACTGCTGGGATGTTCAAAAGCCCCTTGGATGTTTAATTGCATTCTCGATGAATTTCTGTTCAAACTGAACCTTTAAAGCTACTCAGCTCCGCCAGACTTTCAGTACACAGAGAAGAGGGGAAGAGGTTCGAAAATAATTGACAGAATGCTCCTTTCCACAAATATGAAGCAAGTTAGAGGAATAACTGATGAAAATGTAAGGTCTGTTCAGCCAACTCTGCTCCTCATGCCCAAAGTCCATTTCTAGAACCACAAAAAAAATMAATTCAGTCAGACTGATTGAGGTGACTCCACTTCAGTTTGATATCAGTAGATGAACTCAGAACATAATTCATTTAAAACATGACTCACCATTTGTCTAACATGTGTCTATATTTGTGTTCCAGAGGTCCCAGAGTACTCCTTTGATGGTCACAGTCACGTGCATTACCAGCTGGCATCGCCACTGCCTGCTCGAAGAACATGGATCCAAGTTATGGTTCGGACTCGTAAACACAGCAGCATCCTCTTCAATCTAATCTCCAAGGAGCAGACAGAGTACTTGCGTCTGGAGGTGAGTCTGCTATGTGATTACACGTGTGGGCACACTGAGATGGCAGACAGAGGAAAAGCAAATTTATCTCTATTTTCCATGTTTTTCACCACAGATTGAGCTTTGATTGTGTGGAGAGCAACAAAAGTTAAGTTTAATATTCTGTTTATGTGCAGTCTTGAATAAAGGAGAGCTCTCCATACCAAGTTTAAACTGAAGCCAGCCAAACAAAATAGCAGAAACGCAGCCTGGGGTGAGCCTGTCTGATCAATGCACTACATATTGTACTGACTTTCTGCAGTTGACTCTGATTTAAACACATATTTTTTACTCCTATTGACTGGCTTTTAATGTGGTGTTAAAACCTTTAAACCTTAATTTGTTATCAGTAATAATAGTAACAGTTTGTCATATCACAATATGACAGATTTCTCTTTTTTTTTCTTTCTCTGTTGATCTATCATACCAGACAGATTTAATCTCAACGTAACAAAGGTCATGAATTTATTTGGTGACAAATATGTAATATAAAACAATCAAATAATATGATTACTTTAGCCGTGGAGCCAGATTCAGGTTTTATTAAAGTACAAATCCAAGTCTGAATGCATTTGAAAAAAATATTGGGTTATTTTGTCTTAAGGGCTTCATTACTCCCACTCTTCCTCAGGACGTTCTGTTCGCACATTAGTTGTTCCTTCATATTTGTTCATTTGGCAGTATCCCCATTCTGTCTTGACTTGACTTATTTTCTGGAATCATGTCATATCGTTCTTGTCCTTTCCTCTAGCTGGTTCCTGTTTGTCACCCCACGCTGTGCCTGCATGTATTGATCAAACTTCAGGGTTTAAACTGATGATGATTACAGGATCCATACCACAGCTGCCATTAGAGCGCAACCTCTCCTGCAAACCCAGTCTGTCATCCATCTGTCTCCTCTTTCTGTTCATCCATTTCTACACTWCCTCCTAAATGTCATGCCGCTCCCTCGGCACAGCCACATGGGGAGCAGGTTCACATCATTTATCCACCATAAAAGTGCATTTATTCCTGGGTGCAGACAGCAGGGAAATATGTGAATCGTATGAAATAGCTCCCCCGCAGTGAAACACAGGAAGCTCTGCCTTTGTCTCTGCTAAAACTGTAAGCATATTGCTGCAAGGATTATGTTTTTCTCTGTAATAGCTCTGTTTGCTTTTAATCATAAGGAGGAATTAGTGGGACTTACTCTGGGGCTGGATACACACGCGATGTGTATGGAGCCCTTTGTTTCTCCTGTTTGTGTATGGCTTAATGGCAAAGTAAAGCATTTAACTATAATAACATTTTTAAGCACTGCACCACTTTCAATATCTTACAAGAAGTGATACCTTTGCAGAGAAAATAAGTCTCTGGAGAAGCCTGAATGCACTACAAATATTCAGACAAAATGAGTTGTGAACATTCACTTTTTACACTTTTCACATGGATTTCAATTTCCCTTCCAGAGTAATTGTGTTAAACTTTAATAATATCAGAAATAAATGAAAAACCATTAAGTCATATTACAAGGCTAGTGGATATGTAAAATTTTCTATAAATTATTATTATTTTTTCTATTCTGAGAATGGTTATTTTATGGTCAATCAGCTGAACATTCACTCTTAACAGCTTCACACAAGACATGTATAAGATATTGTTTAAAGAATCATACGTCAGATACCCACATACTTTAGTTTTTATGTTTTATTGTTTTATATTTGGTTTACTTCTCTAAACCATACATAGGACTGAACCACAGTTATTCCACATAGTTATTAATTAAGCTACATCATTGAGTGGGTTCAATTTCACAAAATGTAAATGATTTTGCAGGCTGCATTAGATGACACAACACACACTATATTGCCAAAAGCATTTGCTCACCCATCCAAATGACTGTGCACCAGTGCACAAAGCAAGGTCCATAAAGACATTGATGGCAGGGTCTGGTGTGGGTGAACTTGACTGGTCTGCACAGAGTCCCGACCTCAACCCGATAGAACAAAAATCCCAGTAAACACACTCCTAAACCTTGTTCTAGCTGCAAAGGTTGGACCAACGTCATACTGAACCCAATGGATTAGGAATGGGATGTCGCTTAAGCTCATATGTGAGTCAAGGCAGGTGAGCCAATAATCTTGGCAATATAGGTATTTAAAAAAATGTCTGCAGGTGTTTTATTATGTTGTGATGAACTAACAACAGAAATGGTTCTCAAGTTATTGTTTTTCCAAACCAAATGACTTAATAATTTTAGCTGAAGACCTCTTGTTCACCAATTGCAAGTCATTAACAAAGGTCTCTAAAGGTAAGACAAATAATCCTAATCTCAGATTAAGTTCTCAGATCCATCAGATTGACCTAGTGAATGTCATTATGTTAGGAATTGTCCTCATCTTGGAGAAATTAAAAGCTTTATTTATAAATGTATGTTTAGTTTTTATTTTGCCACTTTAAAATGATAACTGCCAGATCAATCAGTCATCTAGTTTTAGAATGGTACTATTTCAAATCTGGGTGTTAGCCCAGCAGCATTTTTTTAGTTCCCACATCAAAATAAATCATTAGAATGTGTAGATCTAAAAAATGAAGAACAATGGGGGAGGAAAGTAAACAATTTGCCAAAATGTGAAGTAGAATGGATCTGCTAATGACCTGTAAGGCTATAATTCCCAGTTTAAATAAATATATAAAAATACCTGTGTATTTATATGCACATTATTTTTGACTGGGACACTATTATTTTCTCATGAGAGGTGTGTAAATGAAAACATCATCTGCATGTCTGCTGTGCTGAAGTGCTGCAGCAGTAGGAGGCATCTGGAGGAATTTAGGTTTCCTTGATGTAAAACTGCTGACTCAAAAATGGAGTCACACACACCTTCCTACGCACAAAATGTATTGTTACTGCAAAGACGTATCTCACCGTTGAAAACATTCACATACAGTAAGCAGRGAGCTGAGCCAAATCACACTGCTCTGTTCATTTCTAATTGGATTTAAAATTAGGCAGCTGCATGTGTGTTTGGTTAAACTGTCCTGGTCCATTCTGAACATAATTAATACACAGAAAATAACCCACAGTGTTTCAGATAAGCTCGCTTGGAGTGGTCCAACTCCTTACCCAACTTAGTTAAGAGAAGAGCAGGACAGATATAGATAAAGAATAAACAGATGGGTGAAGGAGAATAGCTTGACTTTGCACAAAGAATTATTGACAAACAGCAGACATAAAAATGTGGGGTAGATAAAGTAACACTAACCATTTTGACAAGTTCCCCCTCCATTTTTTATTATGTTGAGAATAAATTGTAAAGTTAATGGTAGCCACCCACGTCCCCGCCACATCTCTTCTCCTTTGTCTCTCTTTCTTCTCATCTCAGCTCTCTGTTTACGTGGCGGCAGTGGCAGACAAAGATGAAGGGGGAAAAATTTATGCTCATTGGGACACTTGGAGGATCAGTTTGAAATTGAAATGAGGACGACCCACCCACCATCCTATCATTCTTAAAACAGCCTTCGGACATATTCAGCCTCTATCGTTCTCTCATCCTCATCCTTCCCCGGTTCCACCCTTCCTTTTCGCGTGAGTGAGTAGGAGCAGTGGGAACATGAATAATCCCACTCCCTCCACCCTAAAATAATTGAAAATAGTAGAAATACTTGTTTTTGGATTATTAAAAATATGATGTTATAATCAAGCAGCCAATAAAAATAATAATAATGACAACTTCTGGATTTTTTTAGTCATTTAAATGTTAATTACCCTTACATATGGGTGTAATCTCACAGACTGCAAACATATGAACAAATAATTTATTTGTTTATTTATTTTTCTTATTGTAAGCTTTTATCTACAGTATAAATTAACATTGGACGTATTTGTCTGTGCTCGTACACATATTTTCWAAAGAAATAATCTAAAATAGATTGAATTGTACGTCATTATGGGACACAGCCACATGTCTTTGTACAGGTCAAAACATGGCAAATTTAGGTTATTAATACTTTTTTTCCTGCCAACTGATGTAGTTTTCTTGATTCTTACTTGCTTTAGTATTCAATACATGGTCTCAGGTCACTTCTACTCGTCTTATTTACCTTTGTCACTTTGACCGGTGGAGACTCAATGTTTAATAGGGAGGCATGACAATAAAACTTAATTGAGGTGGCTTTATTTGGATTCTGCTGGTTACATGTTCACTGACACCATTACACAGTAAGAACTACAAGCTGGTTTTAAGAAATAAACATGATTTACACAAACCTAACACAAAAACAATAATTGGTACCAATAACTATTTATATAAATACAAATCATTACAACTAACAAATCTAAGGACGGTCACAGGAGTAAATCTAACAGCATAAATCTTCACRTCATTACCCCCTCCTATTATAAATGGTATGATCCAAGAGCTTTTAAACAGCACCTGGAGCATGTGTCTCCCTTTTACTACTCCACCCTATTGAGGAGACAAACCAGGAAAGGTAAGTGTTTGTTCTTAAACAGTTGAATTGTTAAACTTATACATTAAACAAACAGAAATTTAAGGAAACTAGTTGACATTTTCACTACTTTCTGTTCATACAGGAAGGATGGCCAGTCCCTCTGTTTAAAAAAAATGGTTTACCAGATGTCTAAACTCAACTAAAATAAAGAAATGAAACAATAAACATTTGTTCTGTAAATTAATTGCGCATAACACAATCCTATTTCATAAGAGATGGACCCCTGGTCTCCATCACAACCTTTAACTGCCTTTTGTCCTCTGTTTTATTATCTCCACACTGTTTAGATTGAACTACTGACTGGCCTTTAGAAAACCTGTTTCTTTTACTTTAGAATCGAATATTGCCTTTTTTGTTCCAATAAAATGTTTACTTCTTTGTAATAAAAATATGACAACTGTCACCTTGCTGGGCAAAAAAACACTCCACTTTAATACCAAATCGAAATAAAATGCTTATTTCCGCTGTCCTGAAAAATAACTCTGGCTAATAACTCAACTCTGTTTATTTTCATTGATGCACTCAAAAGTTTTCTGTCCGTTCGTCCGCTTTCTTCCACTTATCTGGGGTCAGATTACGGGGGCAGCAGCCTAAGCAGAGAGACCCAGACTTCCCTCTCCCCAGCCACTTGGGCCCAGCTCGTCTGGGGGAATCCCAAAGCGTTCCTAGGCCAGCTGAGAAACATAGTCCCTCCAGGGTGTCCTGGGTCTTCCTCTGGGCATTCTCCCAGTGGGACATGCCCGGAAAACCTCACCAGGGAGGCGTCCAGGAGACATCCTAACCAGATGCTCGAGCCACCTCAACTGGCTCTTCTCGACATGGAGTAGCAGCGACATCCGGGAGTCCCTACCGGATGACTGAGCTTCTCTCCCTATCTCTGAGGGTGAGGCCAGACACCCTGTGAAGGAAACTCATTTCGGCCGCTTGTATTCGCGATCTTGTTCTTTCGGTCACTACCCAAAGCTCGTGACCATAAATGAGGGTAGGAACATAGACCGACCGGTAAACCAAGAGCTTCACCTTCTGGCTCAGCTCCCGCTTCACCACAACAGACTGGTACAGCGCCCGCATCACTGCAGACACAGCACCAATCTGCCTGTTGCTCCTGCTCCATTCTTCCCTCTTTCATGAACAAGACCTTGAGATACTTAAACTCCTCCACTTGGGGAAGAACCTCCTGCCCTACCATTTTCCGGCTCAAGACCATGGTCTCAGGTTTGGAGGCACTGATCCTCATCCCGTCCGCTTCACACTTGGTTGCGAACTGCTCCAGTGAGAGATGGAGATCACAATCTGATAAAGCCAATAGGACCACATCATTCGCAAAAAGCAGAGATGTGATCCTAAGGTCACCAAAAAAAGATCCCCTCAACACCTTGGCTGCGCCTAGAAATTCTGTCCTTAAGAGTTAAAAAAAAAGATCCCCTCAACACCTTGGCTGCGCCTAGAAATTCTGTCCTTAAGAGTTATGAATAGAATCGGTGACAAAGGGAAACCTTGGCGGAGTCCAGCTCTCACCGGAAACGAGTCTGACTTACTACCGGCAATGCGGAACAAGCTCTGGCACCGGTCATACAGGGACTTAACAACCCATATCAATGGGCCTGGTACCCCATACTCCCCGAGTACCCCCCACAGGAGTCCCTGAGGGACACAGTCAAATGCCTTCTTCAAGTCCACAAAACACATGTAGACTGGTTGGGCGAACTCCCATGCACCCTCCAGGACCCTGCTGAGGGTGTAGAGCTGGTCCGCTGTTCCACGACCAGGACGAAAACCACACTGCTTTTCCTGAATCCGAGATTCGACTATCCGACAGACCCTCCTCTCCAGGACCCCTGAATAGACCTTACCAGGGAGGCTTAGAAGTGTAATCTCCCTATAGTTAGAACACACTCTGTGGTCCCCCTTTTTAAATAGGGGGACCACCACCCCGGTCTGCCAATCGGAGTGTTTTATGTGCTGCAGAACATGAACCTGCTGTAAAACAGCAATCATGCTGAGTCAGGCTTTATTTTTAAGAATCTTTTCCTGTTAAATAAATAAATCAAATCAAATCAATCCAGGGGAACTGCGCCCGATGTCCATGAGATATTTTAGTGTCGCGTCAACCAACGCAACCCCACAACATCCAGAGCCTTAAGGAATTCCTGGCGAATCTCATCCACCCCCGGCACCCTGCCACAGAGGAGCTTTTGAACCACCTCAGTGACCCCGACACCATAGATTGGAGAGTCCAACCCAGGGTCCTAAGTTTCTGCTTCCTATTGGGAAGACCTGTTGGTGGGATTGAAGAGGTCTTTGAAGTATTCTGCCCACCGACTCACAATGTCCTGAGTTGAGGTCAGCAGCGCACCATCCCCACCATAAACAGTGTTGGTGGCAAACTGCTTTCCCCTCCTGAGACGCCGGATGGTGAACCAGAATCGCCTCGAAGCCGTGCGGAAGTCTTTCTCCATGGCCTCTCCAAACTCCTCCCACGCCCGGGTTTTTGCCTCAGCGACCACCCGAGTCGCAATCCGCTTAGAATGCCAATACCTATCKGCTGCTTCCGGAGACCCACAGGCCAAAAAGACCTGATAGGACTCCTTCTTCAGCCTGATAGCATCCCTCACCGCCAGTGTCCGCCAGCAGGTTTGAGGGTTGCCGCCACGACAGGCACAACAGCCTTACGGCCACAGCTCAGGTAAGCTGCCTCGACAATGGAGGCATAGAACATGGCCCACTCGGACTCGATGTCCCCCACCTCCCCCGCAATGTGTTCAAAGTTCTCCCGGAGGTGTGAGTTGAAGCTTGTCTGACAGGAGACTCTGTCAGATGTTCCCAGGAGACCCTCACTAAGCCTTTGGTTCTGCCAGGTCTGACTGGCATCCTTCCCCACCAACGGAGCCAACTCACCACCAGGTCAGTTGACAGCTCTGCCCCTCTCTTCACCTGAGTGTTTAAAACATGTGGCCGCAGATCAGATGAAACAACAACAAAGTCGATCATCGAGCTGCGGCCTAGGGTGTCCTGGTGCCAAGAGCACATATGGACACCCTCATTCTTGAAGATGGTGTTTGTTATAGACAATCCATCACGAGCACAGAAGTCCAATAATAAAACACCGCTCAGGTTCAGATTGGGGGGTGGCGTTCCTCCCAACCACGCCTCTCCAGGTCTCACTGTCATTACCCACATGAGCGTTGAAGTCCCCCAGCAGAATGAGGGAGTCCCCGTTAGGAGCGCTCTCCAGCAGCCCCTCCAAGGACTCCAGAAAGGGTGAGTGATCTGAACTGCTGTTGGGCGTATATGCACAAATAACACATTCTCATGTCGACCTCGTAACATATTGATGCACGGTGGGTACCCCGCGCGTCTGTCCTTGCTGCCTGCAGCTTTTCTGGGTTGCGTCACAGGATTAACGGTTAACTTTAGGGTCTGTGGTTAACATGACGGATCAGGATTACTGGTTAACTTTAGTGTCTGTGGTTAACATATATAACATATTGACGCATGGTTGAGCATAAATATGTTGACGCTGGGAGCATGAGAATGGGCTCACACAAACAACAGTCAGGACCTATCCCCCCACCTGTAGGCAGAGGGAGTCTACCCTCTCATTCACCGAGGTGAAGAGTACAGAACAATGTACAGGCACCAAGATGGGGGGCAATAAGCATGCCCACTCCTGCTCGGCACCTCTTAGCATGGGCAACTCCAGAGTGGAAAAGTGTCCATCCCCTCTCGAGGAGACTGGTTCCAGAGCCAGAGGGGTGCGTCAAAGTGAGTCCAACTATATCTACTCAGAACCTCTCAACCTCACACACCAGCTCAGGCTGCTTCCCCACCAGAGAGGTGACATTCCACATCCCTAGAGCCAGCTTCTGTAGCCGCGGATCAGACCGCCGTGTTTTGAGGGTCTGTATCCCGCAAATGTTTTCCAAACAAACATTTTATTTTTTCCAACAATTAATTCCATATTGTCTAGATTTTGAGACAGATCCTTAATTAACTAAAATACCAATAAAACAGACAACTGGTAAATATGGAGTACGTGGACTATAAATTAGGTAAGATTGATTTGATTTGATTAAAAAAGTGTTAATTAAAGGAAACATCTCTTGGCGGTGTTGATCTGTGATCTAAATGACCGTTAGCTCAGAGAGATTTGTGGGATAGAGGCTAAATCAAATAAAACCCTTCAGCTAGTTTAGCTGCTGTACTTGCTAATACATCTGTGACACTTGCCAGATAGATGGCATGACATTTTTTAAAATGTTTTTTTTTGTAATAAATCTCAAAGTCATTACTACACTGAGCTGAAGGAATCCATAGCTCAGCAGCATTTTAACTCTGGCTGCAGTGCTGAAAAGAAACCTGCGGTGGTTCTTGTTCTCATTTGATGACTGACAATATTTTCAGGCTTATTGAAATTCTTCATGTGGGCTTGAAAAGGGGACAACTGAGCCTAAAAATCAATTAACTTCAGTTTTTTAAGGCTGTCATTTTCAAGAGCTGCACACATTTTAAAGTCACCAGCTGCAATCGTTTCATCTGTGTTCAGCATTAACTGAAACCACTGAGTAAAAAGCACAAAATTAAATTTTTAGAGGCAGAAAGTGAGGTTTATAAGGGAGTTAAACAAAGTGGAAGTGTGGGTTTGATTTACAGGTTTAAATGAGGAACTGCTTCCACTGCTTCTAAACCTGCTCTTCAAATGGATTTTTTCCTATAAGGACCAGTTTTCTCTAAAATGATCAGTAATCAAATTGTTTACTGAAGGACTCATAGACATAAGATTTAGGCTCGAATAAAACTTGAATCTATGTTGTTACTTTGTGAAGATAGACATACTGTGTTACTTTTTTTTTTTTTTTTTTTGCTTGGACATTGCATTATTGTTCAATTCATTCTGTTACCATAAAATGATTAAGTCTGGCTTTTTTTCTTGTGGTAAATGTCAAATCCTTTCTTTATATCTGACTATTTACTTCTGAAAACTAACTTTGCTAAATACTTTAATAATAAATGACTGAAGATTCAAACTTGTACAGTTTCAACTGAATCTAAAAAAAAGCTTTTTACATCTTTGTTTTGTTTTGCAGATTTTTCAGGGCCTCCTTTGTGTTTTCTACAATCTTGGTGATGGAGAGTACAACCTAACTCTGCCCAACTACCGCCTGGACAATGGTGAATGGCACGAGGTCTTCTTTGATCGTTATGACAATGAGATGATGCTGAGACTTGATGGTGGTGGAGGTCAACGGGAAGTGACAGGATCACGGGGCAGAAGTCGAGAGATCATTATTGATCCCTCTGCTGTGATGCTGGGAAACTCTTTTTCCTCTGGAATCAACAAGAGCTTCCAAGGTTGGTGTCAACTGTCTGTAGCTCCAATTAAAATCTTTGTATGGACTAAAGTGAAATTTTAGAGCTCCGCTAATCGTTGTCAAGAGCTGAGATCATGCTATAACAGATTTTGCCATTTATGTCATCATCACTGGTTGTTGTTTCTGTGCATCAGCCTTTTATTTTGGGAAACATCTTTCCAGATGCTAGTTTTTAAGAAAAATAAATAAATATGATCATTGAAAATGATGTGTGAGTATAAATTACCATATATTTGCTGTAGAGTTCCCTTGAGTCCTTTTGGGAATTTGTCTGCTGTCATTTCTGTAAGAAATTATTCTTCAAAGTGTCCTGGTATAGTTAGATAAAATAAAATATAGAAAGAAGTTGCTATATATATATATATATATATATATATAATATACTGAAAAGTTGTGTATAATATATGTTATAGTTGTGGAAACATTTGATATAAGTTATATGTTAGAAATATGTTGTTCATGAGTTTGAAATAAGTTATATGTTCACTGTACGTAACGTGTGAACTTCCCTGTTGCATATCTTTAACTTATACCCAACTTGTCAGCAACATGTTAATTTACATGCCAATTTTGTGCATGTTCAAAATGAATGTATAATGTAAACCTGCTATATAAATAAACTGGACATTGACATCAATCAATRAATGGGTTTAAATGAAAAAAATAGTAAGTATTATCACAGTTTACCTTTAAAAAATAATGGATCCATGTGTTCAGGCAAAAATTGATGTTTCTTTTTTCACTAATGGAGCAGCACTAACAGGGCACTGACAAATTACTAAATCAATATACTGTACATCAACAATAAAATAATGATACATACATTTACAWTTTTTAACTTATTTTTAAAGCAGAATTTATTTGCTTCAGTGAATGAGCCATCTCTTCTTCCTCCTCTACCTGGTGAGAACAGCTCCTGTTGTGCTCASGCTTTGCCTGGTAGCTTCAGCAGAAGAGATGCTTGTTTTAATTGCTGCTTAGCACACTCAGGTAGCAGATCAGTTCATAACAGATTTGTGAAAAGATGCAGTGGTGCTACCATGAGAATACTGTTTTCTTTAGTTAAATGGAGGCTGAGGAGTTGGCATGAAGCAAAAGAGGCTTTTCTTTTAGTTCATCCAGTGACTGTACCAAAAACAAAAATAAACTTACAATGGATCATGTAATTTTATATTTCACAATCTACAGCCTTTGTCGTTAGAGATTATTTTTATGAATGTCAGATTTTTGTTTCTGCAGTATCAGAGACATTCTGATAAAACATTTTTACTCAGAATAAAAAATAAACTGAAGTCCTGTAATACTGTAATCTCTCAAGAACAAAGGATTTTAGAGGTAAAACACTGTTTAATTTGAGTCTGTAGAAGCAAATGCCTGTAATATAGATTTTTTTTTGCTCCACCCTCCTTTTTATATGTTTTTCTTCAGGCTGTATGAGGGACGTACGCCTCAATGGTCGTTACATGCCACTGGACAGCCAGCCACGGGATGGGGTTTCCCAGGTCAAAGTACAAGGACTCTCCAAAGGATGCTCCTCTGACTCCTGCAAAAGGAACCAATGTAGCCCCCCCTTCACCTGTGTCGACTTGTGGAGAGTGCATGAATGCAGGTACACACCTGTGCACACACAAATGTAGCTGCACTGCCAAACTCACTCACACTTCAAGACTTCACACACACATGCATCATTTTCAGACAAAGACATGAAGGCTGACCTTTAAAACAATTTGTTGCCTTTGCAGTAACTTTTGTGTTTTGGTATGTTCCTTTTTTCTTTTTGTTTAGAGCKTTAGAAATATGCTTTAAAATGATCTGTTCCTAACCCTCTTTAGAATGAAGTAAAGCTACAGAAAAAAAAAWTATTTGATATAAATGTGTTAAATACTCTTCCAAACACTATGGGGCATTTAGTGAAATAATAAAGTYAGCCTGCAGGAAAATATGTCAGCTTTTTACAAACTTAGAGTGGAAAACCACAAAAGATTTGAAAATATCATGAAACTGTGTAAAAAATAATTTGGACTATGTCAATGTCTTTTTAACAAAGCTAAAACCAGAACAGAGTTCAACTTTAGCAATAAATAAATAAATAAATAAATAAATAAATAAATAAATAAATAAATAAATAAATAAATAAATAAATAAATAAATAAATAAATAAATAAATAAATAAATAAATAAATAAATAAAATCTGAATGACAATCTAATGTATGTGGATACTGTTTTAAATACAATTCCAGCTGTAATACATCAATAAATTATAGAGAATTGTGTTTTCAGTGCTACAGTTGTGTTCATGTTTTGGGATATTTTAAGTTTATTTGTGTTTACAGAAAATTAACTCAAATTGCCAATCAAAGAATCCAGAAATGTTGTGAATTCTATACTAAAAACTGCTTTGGTAAACAAAGTAAAGATTATTCACAAAGATTAATATAACTTTCCAAGCATTAAAACAAATCTATAATCAAATAGTCAGAGAGATTTAAAGAGGAACTACTTTGAATTAACAATGCAGTTTTTTAATTAAATATGTTGGTTAAAACATCATTTATCAAGCTTAACAAATAGGAGGTTTGGGAAATATTGGTGGAATCTTTAATTTAGGATTGCAAGCCAAGTTTTAAACTTCTGCTTTGTTTACTCACTGATAATCTAAATTAATCTCTTCARTGTTGAAGGGAAGCTGGTGTCTATCCCGGTAGCCAATAAGCTCGAAGCATAGTACAACCTGGACAGGTCAGAAGTCCCACCAGAGACATGAGACAGACACAACAACCTCTTCATTTGTTTTTCCTCCAACAGATATACTGTATAGTTGTGTAAAGATGTGTAAAATTCAATAGTCWAAAAGGATGTCATTTCTAAGTCAAGCATTTCATGTTAAAATCTCTCTCTCTCTCTTTTATTTTTTATTTTTGGACATTTTCTAAAAGTAAAAATGTGTTTTACTTTTACTATGTGTTCATGTGTGTGTTGTGTTTCCATCTGATGTAAGTAAAATAACTTTGCCTCGCTCAGTCCATTTGTTTAATAAAACGGACGGTCAGCATTAACAAGAGGATTTCTTTCCAAATCTGATCACTGTGAACCCAGAAACACTGAGCAGAGGAGTAGAGAGGCACACCCACTGTGTTTGAGATTGTGCTGAAAACACACACAAACACACAGTGCCCCGCTGTGACAGATCATTGTAAATTACAGGAGATATGGGCACTTCTGTAATAATGCCAATAACCGTGAGGTATCAGGATACTACACTGATTCCAGGGCCATGAATCCTTGCTGGGTAAGTCTAGTTGCAAATCTTGCCTTGGCAGAAATCACAGAATGTTTGGTAATGAAAGTCATTAAATGTGATGGAGAACTCCTGTCAAATTGTGTTTGAACAGTGGGTAGGATTATTGTCAGTCTAAAATGAGGCTCGCAGACTTCCAAACATCTAAACCAACATGTTCTCCTAATAATGAAGATGATGTTGTGCACCACCTGCTCGATGGCAGAATTATCTTTGACTGATAATCTTTGTGGAGGAAAGATGGATGGGTTTGATGCCCCGATGAGATTCAAACTTTTGCTTGATCAACATTTCACATGCATCACTGTATTTCGGCTGTTTAGCTTGTCAGCAGGAATGTTGCGCAACGAGGAGCCGTAGTGAGCTGCCAAGCCTCTCCTGTTGCACAGACTGAATCAAACAGTGCTCTTAGCCACATCCACTAATCTCAGCAATTTTTCTGCCATTGGAAACATCAGCCTCTAATCAGTCTGTCCAGCCTTCTAGCTTTTAATCTTGCTTCCCTCTTTTCCCCCCATTCTTCTGATCCACTCACCCACATCATCCATCCACCTTTTTCCCCCACAATGCTTTTATTCTTGCACTCAGCCTCTCCGTTTTGCTGTTTTTATGTTTGTATGACTCTCATCTTCCTCGCTACTGCTCACTTTTCTAACCCATTTTATCACCACACACACAGCCTACCTCTCTTTTTTTTCTTTTCATCATCTGAACTGAACCTTAGACGATGATTAGAGCAGTTAATGTTAGCGGTGAGTCCTCCAAACCCAAAAACGTACTCAAGATCTCAATCAACTCACTCTAGATGCCAAGAATGGTCTAAAATATGCACATGCAGAGTCATTCAGTTTAAAAAAAATGATCATTTGCATGTTCTYCCAACTAGCAGAAAGCAGTTGTAACGTTATTGCCAAGCAGTTATAGCTGAGGGGCCAAAAGAGCTGAAATAGTATTTTAATGAATCCTGCTTTGGCATCAGATCAGACTGTGAGTTTTGTATGTGTATCTGTCATAAAAAAAAATTGTCTAACACATAAACTGAAAGAAAGCAGAGTAGACAATTGTATTTGGTTTTATAGATACACAATCCTGAAAATTGCCTATTTAAATCACAGCACTTTAATTAGTGGAATTGTGAATTTAGGTCTGTTTGTATTTTAAGATGAAAAAGACAAATCAGACTTCAACAAAGTTTTTTTTTTCTTTTTGAATGARTAGCCRTGACCAACTTAATTATTTGTTTAGGGAAATCAATCAGTCCGTCAATCAATCCAGCAAGACAAATTGTTAGTAAACGTTTGATTGTCGGCAGATTCTGAGYTGAAATGTTATAGTACATCCTGTTGTAAAGCAATTGTTCAAATTGGAAGCATGAATCATGTGCAGAAAACTGATTAAGTTCTCGGCTGAATGTTTATTTTCAGGTATCATACTCCGAGCCTGTCTGTAGCTCTGGAGATCTGAAAACAAAATGGCAACGTCTCACGTGTTCTCACAATGTTTATAGGAAATCTGGTCACACCCCGGATTTGATGTCATACTAAACAAGGAAGTACCCCTAAAACAAGTTCTGCATTCCTGAAATGTAAAACATTATGCATTCACTGCTGGGGTGAGGCACGTGTTAAATAGAGAGTAGCTAATTATCTCACTATTTAAAGACAAAATATCAAATAGTGTGTTTATGTGAGGAGTTGTTGCACTGKATCAAGTGAACAGACTTGTTTTTTCTTGCTTGGAGGTGAACATAGCCTACCTTGACTCAAACCCTTCCCATTAGGCTGTCTTTTTTYCATTTTCTCTGTTGCTTTTCAAAATGCTTTTCTGTACTCTCCACTAGTGCACCTGCYCTGATGCAGCTCTCTCATACTGCATCAGGATGCAGCCACAGGTACCACATCCAGCGGGTAAAATAAGTATTGAATACGTCAACATTTTTTCTCAGTAAATATATTACTAGAGG
>NW_013952526.1:175404-181859 GCF_001266775.1 Austrofundulus limnaeus | reverse complement strand
CATGTGGTGAAAATTTCATGTCATTAGCACCTCTAGTAACATATATACTGAGAAAAATGGTGACGTGTTCAATACTTATTTTACCCACTGTAAACTAGGTTGTTTCCAAGACCTTGTCACAATCATAATCTTAGTCCAGGCGAGATGCCAGCGTGGCTTCAAATTAGTTCAACTTCTGCTTGAATTTCTCAACAACCAAGCTATGTCAAAATATGTGGGCCGCACATCATGGATCTACTGCCACTGCTGTTGCCACATTTCCTCACACTCTACAGGTGGGCTGCTGCCATGTCAAACCCCCACAACCTTACTATGGATGTTTTGTGCATACTGAAAACTTTCCACCACCCATTACACTCCATCAGGCATGATGGGGAGCCCACTGTGTTCTTAAAATGCCCAGGATCTCACCAATGCYCTGCAAAGACCATTCACTATCTCAGTGGTTTTCTTTAAAGGATCCTTATCAAGTGCAAATGGGGGCTTAAGGAAGAAAAAAAAAGTCTGAATTGCTGGCATGACTCCAAAAGTATAGAAACGTTAACACACGTTTGTACCCTGAATCATATGACTCAACCTGTGTCCTCCTCTGATCCATCACATCTGAGCCATTACCTTTTGTTTCCTGCTTACCCCACCATGCACATGCCCAGTGAGCTTGAATGATTGTGTGATGTTTTTGTTTGCCTGGGAACAGATGAATGAAAGTGCTTGTACAGATGGAGCTCAGTGTGACTTTTATCTTTTTTAAAGCAAATTTGCTATAAAATTGCAGCATTTGTCTTCTGTGTTTTTTGAGCATTACCTATAGTTGATTAAATTATACATACAGATGACTTTTATTCATACTTTTATTTGCGTTTACATTTTTTGTGGCATTCTAATTTTATGTTTCATTTCCTATTAGATATGTACTGTAGTTTGTAGAGTTTATAACATCACTATTTTAAATTGTAAAMTATTTTACTGTTCTGAAAAATACACATACATATATAAACAGCCCTTTACAATTTCTTCTCAGTTTTCCTTACAACTTCTACACAAAAGCATATTGTCAAAGCAAGATAAAAAAAAATAATGAAGCAAAATAAAACCAACCTTGTATTCACATACTCCCATAGGACCCCATTTGTAGATCAGTTCTGTAGATGAGCATGTTTATTCATACGGGTCAGCATGCAACACTTTATTCCTACACAGACTCCAGCCCTGTCTGATGATGAGCAATGATAACAAAGGGCTGAAAACAGAAGCCGTTATGTTCCTYTGACTGACAGGTGTCCTGCATTCAACACCTACACACACTCCAAGGCAAAAAAAAAAAGAATTCTGAGTGCTGAGATTTAGTGAGGGCACACAAATCCCCGACTGAAGCAAATGAGCCTTTTTAACAGCAAGATCTGTGTCTCCCACCTGCATTTTCAAGATGGCTGGCATTTACTCTGAACAGTGGAAATTAAATTTGAAGTGTGGTTTTAACTTCCAAAGACTAGGTATCCCACTTTTTTCTTTTTTTTTTTTTTTTTTTGCTCTGAAGGCAAAATGAAAAACACTCAGGGTCTAAGAATCACACGGGGATGTATTTTAGCTTGTATTTAAAAGCTTTTAGAAGAAAAGAAAATGACATAAAAACCTTTAAAACTGCTCTGCAGCCCATTTGTATTGAAAAAGCAGCATGTTTTCTTCTTTGGCACTATAAAACCTGCCTACGCCTGCAGTGGCTGCGAGATGAAAACTAGAGAGCAACTTCTGGTCCTGACAGGCAGAGAATACAACCTAAACAAGCAGACCTTCTCAGCCAGCAGTGTTTCACTGACAGTGCTCTTTATTGGAGTCAGACGTGATGTTTTCTTGCATATACCTTGAGTTAAGGATGTTTTGCAATTCATACTGCTACAATTGTTGTTTTGTGGAAATAAAACTTGAAGGAATAGTTTAGAATCTTTGAAGTGCAAGTTTTATGTGTAAAAATATGAACAATTAATATCTTATCTGTTGAGGATTACTTAAAAAATGTCTTGGAGAGAAAAAAGTTTAAATCTGACAGGATTTAAGAGCTAACACACATATTCCAAATGCAGCTGTGACCAAAGAGGATCTCTGCTGACATTAATCAACCCCGATTTCCAAAATCTTATATTAGACTCCCCTGTACCATGTCATAACCATGTAATGGAAAACTGGCAGCAGTTTGTAAAATAGTGTTCTTGTCTGTCATTAACATTTTGATTTTGGAGCTGCTTTACAACAAAAGCAACCCACTTTAGTTTTAGCTACATTTGGACTAGCCTTTAACTTGTCAACCTAGACTCACTTGATTTTTCTAAACTGAGGCCATTCCAAGAGCTATTTACAGCAGGTAAAACCTTAGTTTTTAATCAATATAAATTCATATCCCTTTCACAGAATCCCACTTCAAAATGTTTAAGTAAAATTTTTGAAGTAAATCAGACTATTACTGTGTTGTAACTTCTGTATTTACATAAAAGTTAAATAAGAAGAGTATAAAGATCAGTAAATTTGAGTGTAATTTGATATATTACAAATAACTTGAATAAATATCTTAGTAGTGGTTATGAAAATTCACTTTCTCCACTGTCCTGATGCATCTCAGTAATCCAGGTAAAAAAATCTAAAAGAAAAAAACTGTGTAGGTATATGTATATAGGTAAGTTGTATATGCTGTTAAGTGCCAGGAGGACTGTGACCAGTTATACATCGGGGAAACAAAGCAGCCACTGTTCAAAAGAATGDCCCAACACAGACGAGCTAMWTCTAATGGCCAGAACTCTGCAGTTTTCACTCATTTACAGGCCAGCGTTCACTCTTTCAGAGATGAGGATGTTCTCATTCTTGATAGAGAGGAACGTTGGTTTGAGAGAGGAGTAAAAGAAGCCATTTTTGTGAAGAAAGACCGTCCATCATTAAACAGAGGTGGAGGCCTCCGTTTTCAGTTGTCCCCCTCCTACAGCGCGGCCATTGCCAGTATCATTCCACCCCCCTGTTAACAATAAATGTTAATTAGGTGTCAACGATAGCCATGTGATGTGAGTATCAGTCACATGGCGGCTGGGCTTAAAAGCCTGAATTTTGCCTGAAACTCTCAGACTGAAGAAGTCTCTTGGAGGAGAGACGAAACGTTTCATTAGAGAAGAACCCGTCCAGAAGACCTATACAATTTTTTTCTTTTTGACTTTCTCCACTACTTTTCTGCTGTTTTCATTCTTGAAGTAAGTTGTCTAAAAAAACACCAAAAGACTGAAAAATATATATTTTAAACAATAGCAGAACTGACAGAGCTTCTCAGCAATTCAGCAAGTGTAAAATCTGAACTGATTATTTTGATGTGAGCATTATTATAGAATTATAGGAGACTTTGGGAGAAGATCCAGTACATTAACTCTTCATCTCTGTGCCAAAATAAGTTTGGTGGTTGAGGATAAACAATTGCGCTATAAATTAAAGAACTGTTTTGGAATTTATTGTTGTGCTTGATGGTAAAGTTAAGTCATTATTTATAAGCATGAGCACCTCACCAGAGACAAGAAGCAAAACTCATTTCTGATGCCATCAAATATACAGCCTGGAGCCGTTTCATTGACACTGAATGAGATGCAGCATTAGTGGGCTCATAAAATGTTTGTTTGAGTTGTTACACCCAAATGAGCTTTTAATTACAGTAGTGCTTTCTGAAGTGAGGCAGAAAATGTGGCCCCATCTGCATAAAATCACCCTTGTTACTGCCGGTGCCACAGTCAGCATTTTTATCTCCCGCAGTTCCTTCTCTATTAAAGTCTACATCCCTGTAAGATCAATGATTAAAGGAGTAATTAACTTTTCCACTAGTGGGAAATTGTAATAAATATTCCATAAGATTAGATGTGGGTGGTAATGAGTCAAATTTACTCAGATAAATGCACTTAAGGAGTTGTTCTGCTGAGAGTTTGGGGGAACAGTTTTTAATGCTGGATAATTTTTACTCTCGCTACAGTAGTTTCTTTTTTTTTCAGGAAAAATAAACACTTTAATTGAGTACGATTACAGTATATCACCACTTTTATTTCATATGCTGTGCATTATATTTACTATTTTGTGCATTCAGGCAGGTTTTTATGACACCAGATGTGTTGGTGGTTTGTTGTCCTGTCCTCCAAGCATTAGCTGTGTTTAAACTAGTGTACTGTTTATGCTAAAGTTGACACATTTACTACAGCTTAACTAGTCATGCATATTATCTGAGGATAGAGATGAGAAAAAGAAGAGTAAAAAATAATGCTCATCATAAACAACATGCTGTTTTGAGTATATATTAATTATTGATTGGTTTTATGGATAGTGCAAACAAAATATTTTGGCCACAGATGGTTTTATTCATGAGTGAATGATGAAACATTGCTGCTGACTTTAATTTCTCCTAATGACCAATAATGAGCCATCGAATATGACACTGATTTATACTGATAAGTAATATGATGCACGTATAAATAGCTGAGTATGAATTGAATAAATATTGCTCACAGATGAGTTGTGCTGCAGACAAAAGCAATTCAGTTCTGCTACCAGGCTTTTTTTATGAGAGGCCCTTTAGGCCATAATTCAAACTTGCTCTCACAAGTTATTCACTGAATGTACTGCACATACAGTACATACATGTGATGGTCACCAGTGATTGAGGAATTCACATGCTCTTACTTCATGTTGCTTCAAAATGCTGGTTGGGGATTTTTTTTTTTTTGATGCTGGGATGAAGCTGCTCAAATACAGGGAAAAAAAATCCTAAACTTTATGCTGCAAACATATCCAAGTTTGTCCTGAATTTCTTCTCAGATTTGTTGTCTGGTTGAGCAAAATGTGCTTGTAGAAAAGTGCAACAAAACTGAATTGTTTATTTACGTTCTTTAGATTTTAGAAGTTGAATTTTTCTTTCGGTACTTAATCAAATTCTACACRAAAGTGGGTGAAATTTGCTGGATGTGTTCCTTTTACAACTGTGGGAACAAATGACCATATATTGAGAATTTTTTTGAGTGTGAATAGTTGAGCTGTGGGTGGTTGAAAACCCACTTGTCTGTTTTCAAGCGATATAACAAAAAACACCACCTAAAATCACTAAAACTTCTGGAAAAATACCCCATCACTTCAGGTGGCAATTATTAAAATTCCATGCTCATTAGAGCTGTAAATTGAACAAAATTCGCATGTTGTCAGTTTCCCAAGTTTGGGAATCTCTATAGCTTTCAATGAGACCATTCTGCACATCAAATGTTGATGCRAGGGGGTTCCCTCTGCGTTAATATTTGACACCAAGGGAGCCTGACCAAGCATTCATATATGATGAGTAGGAAGTGAGAATGTGTTTTTCATGCTTTCCTGTTGCATGATTAGGAGATTTAGTTGTCCTTAAAAAATCTTCTGAAATCATACACATATCTTTGGCAGAATGAGCTGTTTTTTTACATTAAAACWAGTTCATTATTAAGCTAAGAACCAGTGTTTCTCACACTCTGCCAGACTCCTTCTTTGGAGAAAGCAAAATGTTGACCACAACACACTCTTCATGACCTATTAGAACATGACTGGRCCAGAATAATTTTGAAAATTTCCTTTAGTGTGAAGGCAATCCTGATGCTGCTGCGCTGTTAGTACTCGCCAAATTGGTTTTTCCCTCTTATTTTCTGCATCTTTGAGATGCTGTCTTGAAGAGTGTATTTTCATGTAGTGACATTATATTTTACAACGGTTGTTACACTCAGTCAAATTGAACTGCAGTATATTTCTGGATTGTGCCCTTTGAACTTTTTCCTTCAGCTTTCTCTTGTATTTGTCACTGACTGGGTTTTTGCAGATGTCCACCTGGCCACATGATTCGTGCGAACGGGACCAGGAAGTCCTGTGTCTATACCCTGTGTGCTACGCGGCCTTGTCACCATGGGACGTGTGTAGCCCAGTCGCCCTCCAAGTTCACCTGCCACTGCCCGGAGGGATTCAGAGGACGGCACTGTGAGACCACCCTGGCAGTTTACAGGGAGGAGGTGGGCCTGAGCTTCAGCTCCCTCTTCGCCATGTGTATCTGCTTCATGGCATTACTGGGTAAATATTATTTCTGCTACAGGCTACTTGTATTTGTCAATTGTTTAATGATACAGTATCTCCAAGGGGATTTGAAAACCATGATTACATCAAGCAGCTTCTTATATTTTTCTGATATTGTTTAATTGGGTTTATAAAATGCAACAGGACTAGCCACTTATTCTTTCAGTGTCTGCCGCCATGTTGGATGGATCAAATTTATGTCAGCCTGAGTCATACCAAAGTAACATTTTAAAATCACATTAGCCTTTTCACACCACCGCTCTTCAGTTTGCATCCTCAGAATTAATCACATACAGCAGGTAAAATAAGTATTGAACACGTAACCATTTTTCTCAGTAAATATATTACTAGAGGTGCTAATG
>NW_013952526.1:160850-173936 GCF_001266775.1 Austrofundulus limnaeus | reverse complement strand
CATTGCTGAATAAGTTTTTGAGATGAAGAATTTTAAAATAATAATGCAATATTCAAATATTCTTAATTGTGATTTATTATAGCCAGCTTGGCTCACATATGTAACAAGTTAAATTGTCAAGCTTGATTTTTTTTTCTGGCTTTTGCTGTTAAAAACACAGTGAACACATTTTTCACTAAAGTTTCAAAAAATATTCATGCACATGAAGTTTTATAGTTAAATAGCTGCAGCAATTGAACTGTGCTTTAACAATGCATGTGAGTGACCTGCAGATGACACTTTTTCAGAAAAAGTAGAATAATATCAGTATCACGATTTAGTTTTCTAAGGCTGTTCTATAGTTTAAAGGTTTTTTTTTTAAGTGGGGATGAAAAAGTCCATATTTGCTGGTGTTTTTCTGGCCTGGGGAAATGCATAAGGAGCTACAGTGGATTTTAAATTCCCCAAGGGGTCTTGTCTTCGTAAGGCCTAAGTTTGTTCACTTTGCTCTCGCAGCTGTGGAGCTGTTAGTTACTGAATTTGAGGATGTTTTTCTGGTGAAATCTTCAAAACATTGCCTACGGCTTAACAGGTTAAACAAGTACCATAAAACAGCCAAGCAATTCTGGCTCTATTTTATACYAACAAAAGGTRTACAGTTTTAAATTAAAGAAAAATTAGCTGGTTTGAAAAAAAAAATTCATTTAAACTGATGAATGAGTGAACCGGTCTAGAAGCTGGGACCGTGAAGAACCTCATCTGGATTTAAAGGAACAGAATCAAAATGAGCTGCTTTGAGACACACCAGAGTGGAAGAGGGGCAGGTAAAGTTACAAGGAGGAATTCAGACCAAAGCATTGCAGTTCCCCCTTATATAGACCCCACCTGAATGATTTAAATATGAGAAAGGATTTAAAAGCATCATATGTCTACTTTAAACTATTTTCCCTCCTAGACAGTCAAGTGGCTAATTGCCTATCAAACATGCAGATTGCCAAATTTATGTTTAAGACTTGCAAAAAATTAGTAGCTCAACTTTTATGTAAGTTTTTTTTTCTTTTTTTTTTTTAAGATATTTGCTTCCTTAGTATAAGCACCATTTATGGCTCTAAAAGCTCCAAAAACCAGACAGGCCCAGGAGAAGCTGCTCAAGAGACATGAAGTAACATCCAGATGTAAACACAGCTGTTGTTTCAAAATACAAAGATCAGACTGCCAGTATCTGCTTGAAGCTATGAAATTATAACTAAACTATCAGACTCACTTTTAGAAAGCACTGATCGGTCACACAAATGACTGTGTGTGTGTGTGTGTGTGTGTGTGTGTTTTCATTTACCAGTCAATTTTAACCTGAACCACTGGATTTTTTAGTTAAATACAGCTCTCAGTATATCTCATTGGATTCACATCTACATGAATAACTTTTGTCGTCAACCCGATTCAAAACGGCTACCACGGCTRATAAATATTAGCCAACAGAAAATGGCTATAACGCAGTCATTTTTTTCTTACAAATTTCACCCTAAAATTGGTAGCTGATGAACGCATCCCCAACACAAACTCTGAGCACCACCAGATTACAATAAATATTTSTTTAAAGCTTTGGCATGCAAGGCAGTGAGTGAGAGTCATTCTTTCTGTGATGCAGAGCGGAATGGACTTTGCTTGGTCAATGTCTGCACTTGCACTATTGAGGATGCAGAATGAAAACTGTCTTCAGAGTATCTTTTTAAACATTAAAATTAAAGCAAAAAGTTCTGACAACCCTCATGGCATTACTAGAGTCAGAGAGGTGCTTCACTGAAGGAGTTCAAGTTATTTCTCTACATTATTATGGGAAAGGGTTGACTTCTGGTTGTGTTGTTTGTTACAGGACGTCCTCTAACAATTGATCAACTCAAGAAATAGACATTAATATGTGCCTTATAAAAGCCAGTGGTGTGGTGGTTGGTTTTAAATATGATTGCCCCATCCATTTCTCAAGAAAAACAATGTGCAGGTTTATATTTTCTTAATGTTTGTCAATTTTTCTTCATGTCTTTAAGGCTTTTTTTAAGCAGTTACATTTGGCACGTTACATGAATAAATAGATTAAAAAAAATAAAATAATTGTTTCAATATGAAGTGGTTCATTACAGATGCAGCACATTTTGCTTTTAGAATCTGGATTTTCAATTTTGCATTCTGACATTGTGTGTTAGAGTTTTTTGCCAAAAGGCCTTTTTTTTTTTTCACCACGGGGGGACCACTTTACAGTGTTTAACTGTTTTAGGTAGTTCAGCTTGTTTTGTTGTTGTTCTTCACGCACTGGCAGTCCCGTGGTACGTCACGGTTCTGAACACTACATTTAGCCGGTCGTTTTTATAGCTTCTGCTTCAAGGTGCTTTCTTGATTCCATGAGGATTCTTGAGTGACACAAGGAATGCGATTAGTCCATATACTGTAATTAAGTGCGTTGATTGGCTGAGCAAATTGTTGCCAGTGGCTGCTATGGTGTGCTTTTTTTTGAATGTGCAGCATAAAGTAAAAGAAATGTAATCTTGAGCGTTAGCTCCAATGACTCTGTTATATCTTTATAGAGCTTTTTCAACCTCTACCTAAAAAGTTCAAACCTTTTAAAATTTAAGGCCCACAACGCATGGGTCCAACTACAAGTTTATTTATTAATCTTGTTAGTGATTGGCATTATACATAAATTATGTGGTCACACAGCCCACAGGATTCACGGGACTACCCTGGTGGTACAAAAGCAAATATGTGCGTCTAAAAGAATAAGCTAACAGTCCTAAAAATCCTCAGAGAGTGCTTGGAACTGTTTGGTCCAAAAATACCTATGGGAAGACTTTGTGCCAATGCCAATTTTTCTCCCAGTCCCACTCTGTTTTATTTATTTTAGAGCCCATTTTATTTTGGGGGTCAATTATTACTCATTTATTATCTATTTAAAGGGATGCCATAACCTTACATAAACAACTAGATGTCTACAACTCCCCTACAAAGAAAACAACTGAGCTACAACACAAAACTTACTTCAAAATTGAAAAGAAAACCATAATAAGTCATCTTATCCCCTCTCATGCACAGTATATCAGCAGTGTACCAGATGTTTCTAATCATGCATTAGATGTGTCGATGATAATTAGCGCCCGAGTCTACCCTTAGAGGCATGCTGAACAGGAGGCCCTTGGAATAATGTTATCACATGTACTCTAAAAGGGGTCCGACAACATCCAACGTTTAAAAGTGGATGTAACAATTACTGCATGGGACTTCTATGCAAGGGAAGTATTGTACTAATCATTAACTGGAAACAAAACCCCGAGGAAGAGGAACCAAACAAAATCAATTTCTTTGCCAATGTATGAGAGAAAAATGGAGGACATGGTGTAATTACTCCTTCATGTCAGCGAGCAGACCAATCACAAGAGGGAAATGTGGCATTTTTTTATAAAAGTAAAAACAAATCAGTTTTYAGGTATGATGTATAACATTGATGGCTTTTCCTTGTAAAGAAACATTCAGTCATGTGAATTTTAGGTTTGAAGCAATAGCAAATTAAATTTTAACAAGCAGATTTATTTCTCTTGTTTGTTGATTTTTTTATGCTGTTCACACATTTTAAGACAAACTTCTGTTTTTCTTGTGGTCCTTATTTTCCTCTTTTTTATATTGTTAAGACATACAGTATATTGGTTACATTTTTGGTACTGAATAGGGAATGTTTTGAGTTTCATCCTGCTACAACAATGTCTAATGACATTATGCACTCCATTTCTGCATTTGGCATTTTTCTTTAGAAACCAAATATTACTCAATTTKTAATATTCAGAGATGTCCTCATTGTTTAATTAATTAATTTATTTATTTATTTGTTTATTTATTTATTTATTGTCTTTTTAATGTTCTGAAAGAATTTTGTATTTCTGTTTTATGGTATCTTACATATTGTTGTGACCCACCCCAGCACATTCCCCAGTTTTTAAAGCTTTAAATGTAGTATTGTATTGTGTTTGAATARCGCACACTCATTTATTGATGCTAAACTAAGCATATTAAAATACAAAACCTTTCCATTACTGGCTGTTTGTTTGCCTCCTGAAAACAAAGACTTGAGTTTCACAAGTCTGCCTTTGATAGAAACCATCTTATGTTACTTAAAGGGGAAAAAAGAGACTGAAGGACATATTTTCTTGATAGTCAGACTTTCTTCACCAAAAGTTCAGAAAGTAGCAGGAGAAAATAAAAGGTTGGGAGGTTTACAGACGCTAAACTTGTGTACCAGCTCTACTCCTTGTCTGTGGGCGGATGAACTGGAACTCTCTGGTGTCTGTTTTTTTTTTTCTAGTGTTAAAATCCACATTTTTTCTCTATGCCTGACTGTGTTTAGCTGCCTGTTGAATATTCATCTACCTTTACTTTCAGCTCTGTAAATCTATTCCTAAAGGAGCCTCTGTAGAGAAAGTGCCTTGGGCACAGACAAACATAGAGGATTGTTAGCACAGTGACATGTTTCCCGTTTAATTGAGGACAAAGCAACAGACGAGTCAAGCGCTGTATGAGACAGAACAGCACAAGTAAAGACATCAGATCAGATGGGCGCAGAATAAAACAGGACACTGAGCAATGCCAAAATAAAACATGAGGGAACTGACAAGATAACAAAGCAGAGACAGCACACAACACTTTGCAGAAAAGAATAGCGGAAGATGTTTAATGCTGAGAAATATGGTGAAAGTGTCATGCTGCTGGCTGTGTCTCCGTGTCTTATTTGTATTTCGTAGGGCACTTCCTTCACACCCAGAGACTAGTCAGACACAGTTCAAATGATCATTTCTCCCTCTCTGCTCTTCACCTTGATTCCAGTGCTCTCTTATCCAATTTGGCTGCAGGCTCATATTAAATGTAACATCCCGCCTTGATCCTGCTGAAGCTCGATTCTGTTTTAAGTGTTAATTACATGATTTGTAGTCATATAAGGTGTTGTTTACTCAAACCTGCAGAAATTGAGATCAATGCTTCAGGGGCCTTGGTAATAATTTTAATCAGCAGAGCATTCCGTGCTCGACTGGTCAAGCATTTCTCTTTGTGAAATGTAAATTGCTGCAAGGGAGACGTTTTTAACATCTTCATCAAATGTTTCTTTTGCAGACTCCAAATGTGTAACTAGGATGAACAAAAGAAGGGTAGCGTACCATAATGCCATATTGTTTTTTAAATTTAAATACAAGGCTGGGATGGTTGAGATTACATAAAGTCTTGAGAGAAAAAAAAAGACCATTAATTACATACATTTCAATCGGATTGTCAAGTTTGATGGTCATCTTCCTAATGGTATTTCAAATATTCAGACATTCAGCTTAAATTCTGACACTGGCATGAAAGGAAAAGAGGTTAAAGAGAATAGATGGATGGATGGATATTGGTTATAAAAATGTGCAAAGTTCTGTGGTCTTCATTGATCTGCAAAGTGTCCAAACTTTTGTTTGAAGACTGTGAATGTGCCCTACATTGTTGTGAGCATTTATACTTTTTTAAAGTATTTTTCATTTCAGTCAGGAGATCCCTGAAGTCTGGGCTGTAATAGTGCATGTTTGCCGGCGCTCCCAACAGTGGCAAATAAAAACATAATTTATCGGGTATGACTTTCATTTTATGAGTACAATGGAAGCAGTTGAGTGTTGAACAATTGTAACTTTGCTAAAATTGCTGCAGTACAGAACAGAATAGATATCAGAGGGGTGTGGTGTGACTTCATCATATAGCTCCAGTCAGGATACTGCTTATTATCAACTAAACTGATCATTTGTGTTCCACATGGGGTGTTAGGTTTGCGGAAAAGTGTAACTATGACACTAAATTGAGCATTGTTCTAGGTTATGTCACCACAGTGTGTGTAATATTTCTCAGAAAGGGTGTTAAAAACACTGATTGCACCAGTGATCCCCAACATGGGGTTCAGTTCAAACATCACAAAGCTGCCAAGCTGTGCAGGACGACACAGGCTGGCTGTGATGATGAAATCACCAGGCTTCAGGTTGATTCAGGGTCAAACACACACTTCAGAAGAACACAAGCTAAAAGTTTTTTGTTGTTTTTGTTGTTGTCAAAGGGCGAGCTCTTTTGCTCTTTCATTCAAGTTATCAGAGTTCCCACTCAGCTCTACCCGTGTTGGAGGATACCTGGTAGCTTGTAACAGTATAGTCTTACAAACATCACAGCTTGAATAAGTCAGTTTAATATGTGGAGGTGGTCGGAGATCATTAACTACTATTAGCTTTGTAACCCTAAATTTCCTTTTAGGCAGGTGGCATTTGGTGGATGTCAAGAAAGTCACAACTTTAGTCTTGAGATAAGGTGCAATAAAAGATGCCCAGGTGCTGTCATTTTCTGATAAATTTGTTTACTCCTGTGCATTTGTATGAAAACTGAAGTGGTTACAGAAAAGATTTCATCTGGGACTATGTTTCAGTTTTTGAATCTTGTTGGTGTGATGTGAGGAATTTTGTGCAGCCATGTGCCACTGAATTATGGGACTGAATAGGGCTATGAAGATATGTGTTTGGGGCTGCTCTGTGGTGTGGGTGTGTGTTGAGAGTGCATGGTTGAGACATACGGTATTTAACTCCAGTTTAAGTGTTGGTAAATGAGTACTTGATAATAGCATTTGATTGAAACACACTCGTGCAGAGGGCTTGCAGTTGGGTCCAAATAGGTCTAAATTGTCTTGTTAGATCAAAGAATCTTTGTTCCTCCACACTCAAAGTAATTTAAATGCAGTTTGGGTAACTTCAGGCAGCTCTTCACCCCCCCCACCCACCTCCTCTTTGATGCTCATTTATAAGGACTTGTGTGAAGGACTGTACCAATTATTCCTTTACTCTGTTTGAAAAGTTAAATGTAGAAACTGCTGTGATGCTCACTAAATCATTTTATCTTACAACTTAAAAGGTTAAATATAATTTTATTCAGTTTCTTCTTTGGATCTGTCATGCCACAACATGATCACATTAATTCCTGTGCTTTACATGTTTTTGTTCTGATGTGCAATGTGAATTGTGAGATCTTAAGAACACATTGGTCTTTGAATTTTTTTTTTCATTTTCATGCGTTAAATACACTCCAATCAGAGATTTAGTTCATATTTGTTTCATAATGTTAATATCTTCATTCTATAAAATGGCTTTGGTGTAACTTTTTTGCGCTATCTCTTTGCAGCCGTGTGAATGTACAGATAGTGCCCTGCCTTTATCAACAAAAGCTGCAGCTAACCCTGAATTCTGCTGAAACAGTGTAAAAATAAACAGTTATACGTACATACTCAAACTRGAAAGTGATTCTGAAAGAAGAGACGTGAAATTGGCTGCCTTTATGTCAAGCAATATAGATATCAAGCCTGTGACGTATTTTACATAATATTGTATTATAGTTGCTTTTTAAAACAATCAAAAGTAATCAAAAGTAAAAAGTTATTTTTACATATAAAAACTGTTGAAAGTTTTGATTCTGAGATGTTTATCAGAACCACCGGTTCAACCAGCAGAGCAGTCTGTGACAAAAAAATTAGTATTTCAGCACCATCGCTGGCCTCATCTTGTGACATTTTCTCCTGGAGTGTGGCAGACTGATTGACAGCTTCTCCAGACAGGAGCAGCTACAAACCAACACTGGAAAAAGTCAGTTTGTGGATAAATTCTTTGTCAGATCCAAGCTGATCATAATGCAGTGCCCCACTCTGATCTACACAACCTGGTATCGGCTAACTGATAAATGCACATGTGAAAAGATTTTGAAGTAGTTTTTTTTTTTTTTCAATTTAAAAGTTCATTTTCTGTTTTATTACATTATTTAAATAAGGTGGAACTCGATGTATGCCTCTGCCTGCCCCTAGACATGCCTGTCTTAGCAGCACAACTTTGTGCAGATGTTGGCGTGAGCATGTATGCACAAACCATTGGACTGGAGATTTTGTTAATGGAAACACAGTAGATGAAGTTTGTGACTTAGGATTGTGTTCCCTAAGGCAGCGGTGCAATGGAATCAGACTGTAGATATTGAAATTGTGAACTGTCTGTTTTGCATGGTAAGATATAATATAGTTTCCCTTTTTTATCCAGATATTTTATTTGTGCTGTTGAGGAATTAGAAAAAAATGCCAGTTTTTTACAGTATTACCAATCATCAGAAATTACCTTGACCTTTGACTCTTTGATGGCCAAATCTAACCAGACTGAGTACTACCCTAAAGGAGGTACTATGCCTATTTATAAGTAAATATATAATTTAATTTAGGAGATATGCTCACAAGACCACCTGTGACAGACCGACACCGCACAAATCTGGTTTATTAGCACAGTTATGACCAATCAGAAAATTTACAGCTCACCCAATGATCACATCTTTTCTTAGTTTGTCTTTTGTATGCTAAAATTTTTATTATGACGCTTTTTGTAAAAGGACTTTAGGATCTCTTAATTGGCATTTTGGCATGTTTATGTGCTCCATTTACTAAAGATAGACAGTAATTTAATTTAATTCATCCAAAATAGATCAGTTACTTAATCTAACTATACAATATACCGGTAATTACTTTAAATAATAATTAAAATGAGTAATTATTAAAAAGTGCTTAATAAAAAAAACTACAAAAAAACAGCAGATTTTTTGAATTCATCATTTTGATGCAGTTCCACATCCTGAGCCAGCATGGACTGATGAGCGACACTGGAGAGAAATAACTCTATGAAGACACCTGTAGCTAAACCAAGCTCAGGATGGGCTGGCAGTTGAGAGAACAACACAAAGATACAAAAACAGAAGAAAGGCCAGGGATAGATATTGTGGGAAGAAAGTCAGAGAGCACAAAGTTAATGGTAGCAGTAAATACAAAAACGCTGATAGTACACACATTCATTCCCTAATCCTGCTGTAGTCAGGTTTCTATGAGACAGAATAAATGGAATTCTGCTTGTCTCCAACATATTCCAGGACCATGTTGTTTGTCCTGAAATATTCAACTATTCAAGGCTAAACGCACAGTCAGTTTCACTTAAGTAATCAAAGTAAAGTCAGTGTTTGCAGTTAGTGGCCTGCACAGTAATAAGCTCTGAGCCTAAAACCATTTTAATCTCCAAGACCTCATAGATGGCAGCTTATTGATTGCTCTGCTAGATTCTCCTTCAGACTCACAGGGTGAAATGAAGCCTCCAAATTGCATTGTATGTGTGAATGTGTTTCTCTCTCCTCTGTGTTAGTCCACTGATAAAACTGTCCAAAGCCACAAAGGCCATAGTTAGAAATGCAGGTCACGTGGTCTGCTGTGGCAACCACAGTGTTTTTCCCAGTAAAGTTTCCTTTTGTAACTTATTAGCCTGAACACAACTTTTATACCGTTTCTTAGCTCCCAAAGGAAAGTGCCCCACTGTTGTAACTCTGAGGACATGTTGGCCAATTAACTGGTCAACTTCATGGCATTTAAATTCAACTTCAAGCATAATGTCAGGCAGTTTAGATGCTGTGTAGCCCTATTCATCAATAACACAGTTAACAGGTTTGGTCTGTTTACTTATAGCTCATTTCACTCTATTCGTGTGGCCCTTCATCTAGTTTTGATTTAAAAATTTGCTTTTCATTTAAAAATGAACACAAAAAGGTTTTGAACAAGTTTTTGGTTGCAGAATGACTTAATACATCTTTTAGACCCTGAGATTTTGAAATGCCCCTGATCCCCAAAACATGGAATAAATAATTTGACAGGTGCGCTTTCATATTTGAAGGGGTTTAGTGTCTAGCTATTCTTTTATATTGATTTGTCTCTCGATATACCTCCAGATTATTTGGCACATTTGACATTTCTTTTTTCTTGTTTTTAATTGAAGTATGTTGAAGCACTCTGTATATGAGGCAAGAATAGGAAAACAGGCTTATTTTTTTCTAAAACTGACCACATTGGTGCATGTGTGTGTGTATGTTTGTACTTGTAAGGAATAATGAAACACAGTAAAGTAAATCAAACCAGTATTTTACTGTCTGACCGTACTGTGTCTCATTGGGAAGCCATCATTATGTCATGCTGATTCTGCATTTATGAGTAGACCGAAAGATTTTTCTCTGAAGTCCCTTTTTTCGTGATGAAAAATGTTTTTTGTTCTTTTGACTTTGTGTGTTGTCCATGTGCCTCACGAGCAGAAGAATAATAAACTTTTTTTAAAATTATTTATTTTCATCTTTCTCTGCACAACACAGCACTGATGCATAATTGATTCAAAGGCTTGGAAAGCATGTGTTAGACAGACTAGAAGTCACTGATGCTATTTTAAATCAATTCATTTTGTGTATTTAGTTCTTTTCTGTTGGGATTGTCTTTACTCGTCAACATGAAAAGTGGGAAATCATGAGAAAAATGAACAATATAACAAACAGTTCTTGACAGATTGTGGCTTATATTTTTATAAAAATATCATTTTTTAAGCGTTTTACTGCCATGATAGCTAAAATTAGTACTCTTTTAGGTTGAGTGGAAGAAAACTGTGTAATTGGTTGGTATATCTGCTAATCAGAGGTATGACCAAGTGAGAAATGATTGTACTTGTGTTTGTATTAGATTATTATTAGCTGCATATTGGTGTTGGCCTTTAAAAGTGAATCAAATGGCTGCACATTAAGAGCAGTGGAAGTGAGTGGTGATAGATCAGGCACACAGAGAAAGATGGCTGCAGTAAACAGAATTATAGTTTGATGGGGCAAAAATCCATTCTGTATTATTGACTTGTGTTGATGCACTCATTGACACTGATCTCATTGCAGGGCAGCTCGGATATTGATTTTCTGACTGGAAATCCTATTACACACACACACACACACACACACACACACACACAAACACACACACACACACACACACACACAAACACACACACACACACACTTATCCAGCACCATTTGAACTCTTCAAAGTACAATGAATTCCTCTGAACATCTGATAGCCTCTCTGCACTGTACAACGCTTCTGTTGGTCTGTTAGATTGTTTGTTTAAAATGAAAAAAAAAACTGCTTGCACTTTAGTTAGTAGTTACTTTGTACTTTCTTTTGCTATGGTCTTGTTAGGAAATATGATAAAAAAAAACATTTGATTAGTTTCAGACTTGTTTATTCCTTGGGTTATTATATGAATTTGTTGTGGAGTGTTAATGCAGAGACCTCAGGGTGATATTCACAAGTGAGTAGACTAGAACAAGAACCCACAATAAAGTTGCACCCATAAAAATCAGATATGAATGTAAATAACTGTTGACTAATCTACTTATTAAAATAGCTAATAGATAATAAAATGAAAATACAGAGTAAGAAAATATGCATTAGCCGCAGCCCTATTGCCATCACTCATGAACATTCAAGCTGCTTGAACTCCTCCAGTTAAGAGCCACAGACACAGATTTGCTGCTTCACACTCTGAGAACCACCCCAGTGCACACTAAACATCACCTGAACGTGCCAACAGAAACTTGCCGCTGCAGACTTTGTTGCCCAACTTTAACAAAACCATGCATTGTAGAGTAAGAATTAAAACCCTCAGTGAAACCCTTCCAATCATCCTTTGGGGAGTTTTGGTTGCATCACCTTGTGGTTGTTGGAAGAACAAAGACTCAGCTGAAGATCTACAGCCAGCTCAGGACGTTGGCCCGTCATGCTTGGTGTTAAATGGTGGGAATCCCTGGCCTGGAATCACAGCAAGGGATAGCAGCTTCAAAAGAACTGTGGTGGAGGAGTGAAGAGAGAAAACCATTCAAAAAAACAAAACAAAAAAAGACAAATATAAAGTACAGGCAAGCATATCACAGGAGTGTAGGAGCAGAGAGGAGCAGTGAGAAAGTTAAACAAATAAAACGATGGTCAAAGACAGCGCAGGACCTCAGAGGCTTTGTAAACAAATAAACACATAATCTTTCTCTTCGGGCTCACACACACACACACACACACACACACACACACACACACACACACACACACACACACGCACTGTCAGAGAAATACCGATCAAACTCTCCATTTCTGTGTTTGCCCTCTAGAGAGGGCTTTAAACAGAGCAGATTCATCATGTACACCCTGACCCCAAGCTTTACCGCTCACCTCTTCATGAAGCTCAGTGCAGCCACATCCACACACACACACACACACACACACACACACACACACACACACACATGCAGCTCAGCAGAGCAGAGCAGAGCAGCTTAAAGTGGAAACGCATAAAAACATAGACTCTGCTACCATAAACTAAACCGTAACACACTTCATAGTTGCCGTTTATTTTCTTCACTAGTTATTATAGTGTGTATTTTTCCCTTTATGTGGTGCCCGAGCTCTAATGCACAAGATATTGATTCAAGCAGTGCGGTGCAGTCATCTTCACAGCAGCTCAAGATCACATTTCTTTCTGCACTTCTGTTCAAATGTCATCCTGGCTTTTTTTTTTTTTCTTCTGTGAGGAAGATAAATATTTAAAGGAGCTCTCATAAAATCTAACATTTGGTGTTTAGATCACAAAACTGTATAAAAAAAACTACAGCCTGCATCATTTAGTCTTTTAAACTTGTATATTAAAAAATAAGTTATTTTCAATATTAAAGAAAACTGTGCGTGATCATTGAAGCACTACTTTTTCACCCATAATTTTTTTTGGTTTTTGTCACGTTTTGATTCACTCCTCCCTCCGCAGCTTTAGAAAAAAAAACCGTGCAAAGAAATACATCAAAGCTGCTGGAAATACTGTATGTGTTGTATAACTACCACTTTGAGAGAGAAAACAGAGAAAAGCCAGCCCTGTTTGAACCTCTGTAACAGTTTAAACAGGTTGTGGAAAGTTGGATTTTACGTGATTAAACATGCAGTTCAAAAGGCAGACATGAGTGTGTGCTTACCATGGAGACCCTAATGAGCCACTGGCATGAGCTTTATCTTTCCCATTTTTGTACATCTTATACATCCAAAAAGTCAACTTTGGTCAGCTTAAACTTTCTCAAAATGAGCCTTTTAGGTTTTAAAGAAGAAGGTTGACATTTGTTAGAATTTTGGGCAGTAGCTGTATTGGTACCATTATTATTATTATT